>NC_138103.1:55204689-55419689 GCF_964146895.1 Miniopterus schreibersii
AATACAATAGTGTTTCACCAGGTCATTTTCTTATTGTGAAATGTTTATATGTAAATCCCCAAACGGTTTTAGTATCTGACCTATAAAAACCCATCTCATCGATTATATTTACAGTACTGAATTTGAAAGCTTCTATCAAAATATTACCCAAGTATTTTTTCTTCTTGTCTGATAAATGATGTTTATAAATTCTTGGGGCATAAGTTAATGTTTTGGGAAAGTACCCAGAATACAATGCCTAAATAGCTTAGTCTATTTTCCCACTTTGTTTTAATAAATCAGAATTTAAAAATGCATGAACTCAGAAAGCACACCTCTTTCACATCTCATCAGCACTGACAGAGAAATTTTAACCCCTGTCCACGAAGCCCACAGGATCTGTTTTAGACAGGGATTCTCAGCTCTGACTGCACATTGGAAACATCTGTGGAGCTTTTAAAATTGCCCAGATTTCCTCCCACCCTTCATCCCAATCCTGTTTTAATTTTTCTAGAGTGAGTTTAAGCAAGAATATATTTTACTACCTCCCGTGTGATACTAATATGCAGCCAGAGTTTAGGACAAGACAATCAACATAGATAAACTATGTGCTCTGCCTCTCATCATCCATGGGAGTGGGAGGCTAAAAGGAAAATTGGAGGGCAAGTCCTTGAAGGTGAAAAGGTCAAGAAACTATGAGGTAAGAATGTTGATCATTTGTACTTTATGAATCTTATTTTTTTAAATGGCACGCCTAGAATTAAACAGTATCTAGATTTGGTCTGTAATGTACAGGGTAAGGGAGTTGGTACTTCTCTTGATCTGGCTAGTTTTTCTCTCAAGTCCATGACTGTATTCTTCTTCCCACACCTACATCCTAATGTGTTGGCTCATTCTCAGTTGTGGTCTGTTTTCCAAAAATTCATAAAGTAAAATAAAATAAAACCAAATAAAACTAACAGCAGTTAAACCTGGTTTCTCCCTTCTTGAATTTGTAGAATTAAAGTTTTAAAATAACAATCATTCATGCTCATTTAAAAAAAAATCATCATTCTTATTTTGTCATCCAAGGTCTATCATTCAAAATAGTCACTTCCTCAACCTGCCTTGTGTGATATGTATGGTCTCCAAAATAGAAAGCTGATGCTCTAGAAATCCAAAGGTTTGTATAGTATTTCTGGATGTCAGATCCAAATGTGTATGGAGAACTTGCTTAATTCCTGTCCTTCATCTTATTTAGGAATGTAAGAGGTGTAATTCTGGGTCAGACTAATTTCTGTAGCCGGGAAATGACATCATGACGTGTCCTTCAGAACACATATTGCAATACATTCTTTAAACTCCCCCAATTTCATCAGTACATAGCATAAACAAATGAATGGCCTGAGTTAAGGTTTTAAGCTCCTCAAACTTCTCAAACTTGAGTATTTGTTGATTTAAGATTTTAAAATGACATACAATTGTTACCTTTTTGACTAAAGTTAACAGAGAAAGGGTAATAGTTTTCCTTTTCCCTTCTTACCCTATTTGGCCACTCCCACCGCCAGTGCTATGCCCTTCTCCCCCCACTGTTTTATAATGCGCCTTATACATTCCCGTGAAGTACCAAATTTAAGTCTCGCACTTGCTGAACACATCTTATTAAGTGCTGCAGAATTTAGTTCTGGAAACCTCCTAAATAACATCCTTATTATTACTGCTTCTAAAAGTGAAACTAGTGGGTGAGCTTTACCCACTAGTGTTTTGCTATTCTTTTCTATCCTTAGCATTTATCCCACAAAGGATGCTGAGAGTACTTTATTCAAGAGACATTTAAAATAAGTCTTTTCTCTAAATGGTTTTGGGCAGGTGTCTAATGATTCAAATTTAGGTGGCAACCACTACCTTACAAAAATCTGGGAAGCCTCTAATTATTTTATCAATTTCATAGTAAAGCTTACCTATATAATAATGATTATATAAATGTTATATATTGTTTTCAAATTTTTTAATCCATCTCTAGACAAAATTTAGAAAGTAAAAATAAATATAGGATAGAATATAAATATTACAGACCTTGACAATATGAATAATTGTCTAGCCAATAGAATGAGGTAGGGAAAATAGGCAGCAGAGATGGAAATGTAGGTGTGCTAATTTCCTTTTCTTATATAGTGAATAGTAAATAGGTACTATCTAATAATGATGAGTAATGACTAAGTAGAGGCATGAAGTTAATATTTTATGACAAAATATAGGTACTAGAGAGAAAAATTAAAATTATATAATATGACCAACAAAAACAAGAATTAGGAGAAGAGGGGTGACAGGTAGTGTAATTGGTTTATTTTTCATAGTAAAAATTTAGTTTTTTAAATATATATACATATTTCCTTTATTTTAAAATAGAAACATTTACTACTTCCATTTCTTAAAAATCTTTTTTTATTTAGGTATAGTTGACATACAATATTATGTTAGTTTCAGATATCATTGAAAAAAGTTGCCTCTGGTAACGGGATTGGAGATGGTTTGGGAATAGAATATTTTATTTTTCATTGTATACAATTCTGTAGTAATATAATTTTTTTAAAAGGAAGGGCTATTTTAATTATCAACATGCATTTTCTTCTTTATTTTAATCCTCATCTGAGGATATTTTTTCCATTGCTTTTCAGAGAGAGTGGAAGAGAGAGAGAGAGAAAGAGAGAGAGAGAGATCAATGTGACAGGGACACATTGATTGGTTGCCTCCCACATGCACCGGAGATTGAGCCTGCAACCGAGGTACGTGCCCTTGGCTGGAATCAAACCTGGGACCCTTCAATCCTAGGGCCGACGCTATAACCACTGAGCCAAACCAGCTAGGGCTGTAGTAATATAAATTTTTGTTTTACCAAATGCATGTATGGTTTTACAATTTAAAACAATTTTGTGATTTAAGAAATAATGTTTTAATGTCTGTTTACCTCTAACAAATATAACAGCCAATGCAAAAATCACTAGAGCATCAGAGGCTTCTCCTTGGAGAGCTCTAGCTTATGGTTTGCTATAATATGGATCTACCAGTTGTCAGCTCAGGACACATGGCCAAAGGCCTGAATGAGACATATTTACAGCTTTAGGCTAGAGAACAAGAGACTGGATTAGATCCAGAACATATTCTATAGGCCCATGTGGCTACTTTCTTTGCTTCATTCATTAGCCCAACTTAGTCTTTATTATAGGAGATTTAAAGTAGGAGATTTTAATATTGTTAAGATCAGAATATGGTGAGTACATTCTTTGATTCTTTCGGTAACTATTTACGGAAGAATTACTATTTACTTCACTGTGCACTGCACAAGGAGCTGGGATGCACTTTTGAGAAGACTAGATAAAATTTCTGGCCTCATCAGGCTTGTCCTCTTGTAGCAAAGATCAACAATGATCAAGGTATCATAGAACAGTTGAATCCCTGCCCAGCGTGGCTCAGCGGTTGAGCATCCACCTAGGATCCAGGAGATCACAGTTCGATTCCCTATCAGGGCACATGCTAAGGTGGAATAGAAAAAAAAGGAGAGTGTTCGGTTCCCAAGAACATCTAGTACTTTGCCCTGTAAACACTGGATACATATGTGATGAAAATAACTTCTGAATTTTTAAAGCACTTTCTGTGTCAGGCACTTTTACATGTATCAATTTATATAAATGTATCAACTCTCAAAATGCCCTTATGAAGTAGCCACCTCCCTGCTTTGCTAATAAGGGAACAGCTAGTTTTGTGTTAGAGCTTAGATTGGAAGTTGCAATGGCTCATACTCTTAGTCACTACACTGTAATTAATGCCTTTCTGGAGTGAATGCATGAATGAATAAATGAATAATATCACTTTATTTTGAGAGCCTTCAGACTAAAATGTAAGCATGTTTTCTTTGGACTGTTGTACATTAGTTTGATGACTTCTTGCACTTGTTGAGCACTTTATTAGGAGCTAAAATAAGAACTACTATTTACTGAGCACTTATGTGCTAGGTACTATGAGAAAACTGTGCATGCTTTATTTCAGTTATTTGTTTATACGCCCATAAACCAAGTTAGTCTGTGAACTCATTGAGATGAGGGCCTTGTCTTATTCATTTTGGTACCAGTGGTGCTTGTCCTATTGTTTGTCTTCAATAAATCTGCTTTTCCCTTTCTGTCCTTTCATTCCATATTTAAGTGCAATTTTAATTGCTTAAGTGCAGGGAGAAGGAGTAGGTGACCTTTTAAAAACTTCCAGGAGCTGTAATTCTGAGTGTCCAATCAAACTGCTGTTAGCTCAAACTATATTTTAGTATGTAGCAGCAGGCTCAGTTAATTGAAAGATTGTCCTTAAATTCAAAAAAGGCTGATGCAGAAAGATGCATATAATTTTCAGCCAAATGTACTTTCTCTAAAATGTGCTTTCACATGCTTAATGAAGTTGTTTACTCTGATACTCCATCCGCATTGAAAAGAGTTGGAAATGTATATTTTTAAAGAGGAGATGTTGTTGCAAGGCTTTTATGACTATTTATCTGGGTTCTAATCCACCTGAAATGATTCCATCCTCAGGCGTGCCTCAGGCCAAAACAGTGTGAAGATAACTAGGGCTGACCGCAACCCCCAGTTCTCCACATCCTTCTATTTATAAAACTAACATCATAAAGAGATATTGCAAAACTACTGAGGTTAAAAATTAGTTGCAATAAAATAAATTCTGAACATGTAATAGGGTGTTAAAAAGTGATTGCCACAATACAAGTTGAATCACCTACAGTTAAATATATACATATAATATATATTACTTATAAAGCCACTAATCCAATTTAACAACAGCAAGGGCATTTATGTAAAGGAATTGCCAGAAAGCGCTAAGCGGGATTTACAGAGATGAATAAAAAGCATAATTATGAAGTAGACTTGGGATATTCTATTTAGTAAATGAGGCTGCGAAATTGCCTTTTGTTAAAGAGGAGTATTAATGACTATGTTAGTACTTAATTAATATTTTATGATACTTAGTCTGCTATCATGTGAAATGCTTCATACATCATTCTATATGATAGTTTAGAAATAGCTTTAATACCTATTTTATACCTTGCTGGTGAATTACAATCTGTTGATACTGAATATCTGTTAGGATAATTTAAAAATGCAATATGTATGGTTCCGATAATCAAGAGAAGTTATTGAAGCTTGCACAATTTCCTTGTGATTAATGTATTCTGTGCAAACTTTTATAAATATGTAATATCTGATCAGATGGAAATCTTTAAACTGTGTCTTAATCATTACCGACACATACTTTTATGCCAATATACTCACAACTTGATAACACCCTGACAGAGAGGGCAAGAGAAACTTGATGTCTATCAATATTTATCTTCAGAAAAGCTGAATTTTGAATGTAAAAATAAGTACACACATTGCTTGCAAAGAGAAGCTTTGAAAAATAAATTTGCATGAAAATAGACAAGGAGGTTGTGTTGTATTATTTTTTCTGTGGTTCTCCACAGGATACCTCTGCCTCCCTTTGCTTCCTCCCTGTGGGTTTATGCCCTGATTTAGCTCTTAGCTCTTTGGTCTCTTGTTGTTACAGCTGCTGTGAATTTAAAGGTTACATCTACTCTCAGATCTTCAACTTTCATCTTTATGTGAATAATATTTAATTCCCACATCTTCAGTCTTGGCCTTCAGAACTTCAGTATCCTACTTCTTGCTTCTAATGGAACATTTCATCTTGACTCCCTGACTGTCACTTCAGCTACTAATTTGTGTCTGAAACTAAAGATGTCCTTCTCCATGGCTCCTCTTCTAAGCATCTGTATATATCAATAACTCCTAAGCTATTGCTCCAGCCCAGTTCTGGAGTATACCTATTTCCATCTGAATAGCCACCTCTCTCCAACACGCAGACCTGAGAATCTCGGGGTATCTGCTTTGTTGGTGCAATAAATAGTAATGTCATAAGGACCCAATACTGTGGTAGATGCGGAAGGTAAAATGAATAAAATCTTTCTGCTCTCAAGGAGCCCTAGGAAGACCTACACATTTGTTTCTTTCCCGATGTCATTAACTGTGTGTGATACTATGTGAACATGAGCCAACATGAGCAAAGTGCTTCAAAGCCTTTGGGCCTAGAATTACTGGAGGGGTTCCTTCCATAAGAAGGAATCCCAGAAGAGTCTAGATTTATACCGGTCTTGAAGGCTAAGATTTCCATAGAGAAGTGGGTGGGAGACTTCAGGCACAGAGACTTGCATAACAGAAATACAATTTTCATGGTTACTCCTCTTGCTTTTTCTCTCCTCCCTCCATGTATAGGTTTTATACATGGCTAGAACCTAGTGTAGACTTTAGTATGCTCACAACTGTCCTCAGCAATCTTACACTGTTCTGATTTTAAGCTTAGTTTCCCTCATCTCAACCTATACAACATGACAGATGCATTAATTTCCCCCAAACCTGTTTACATTCTACAATGTGCTATAATAAAATTCAGAAATCTTAACCTGAAAATCAATGCCTTTATACTTTGACACTACCTTTGGTTGTAATTTTATTTCCTGCTTTTAGGATGCAATGAACAATAAATAATTAAGACAAGAAACCTAAGAGGATTTGTGTGTTCTCTGAAAAGGACCTACTTGTTTTCCAATGGTTCAATGAAAGATAGTGTAACATACAGCTCTGGAATAAAGAGAGCCCTGAGTTCAAACCCTGACTGTGTAGCATTAGGCTAGTTATCTAACCTCTCAGTGCATTAGGGTACCCATGTGGAAAAGGAGATATACCGTTCATAAGTACTTTTGTGTATGAGGCTGGGCCAAGAATGATTTCAGAAACTAGGGATATGGTGGTTGAATAAGTCCCAGCCTTCCTGGAGCTTGCACTAAAGGAGTAAAAGAAGTTAATAGATGAGATATATTTCAATAATGAAAGTGTCATGAAGAAAATGAATCAGAATAATAGTGGTGGGAAGGCCATTTTAGGTAGGGTGGTCATGAATGGGCTCACAGTAATACTAATCTCAGAGATTTTGTGAGGATTCAGTGAGATAAGAATGGCAGCCACATAGTAACTAGCCCCTCCCCCAGGGAACCTTAGCTACTACAGCATCCTTGTTCTTACCTCCTCCGAATCTGGATCTGTACTATTCTCCCCATCTGCAGTGTGCATACTCCTCTCTGCGCATGTCTTGCAGTTTCTTCAAGGCATGCTGGGACCCCTGCCTCCTTCATGCTCTTGCATTATGCATCTCCAAACCCCAGGAATCAACAACGCTTTTATTTAGAAGTATTTGCACATATTTGGCATTCATTCATGTGCAGCCTTGAGACCTCTCCTGACTTACATTATTTTGAATTTTTGTGTTATGATTTTACTTTCCATATATGAATATTTGTTCTTCCCAAATAGAAGATAAGTTCTCCAAGGACAGGGCAAGACCTGTGCTTTGGACTTCAAAAAAAGGAGAGATTATGTATACTAAAGAGATTTAATGTATCTCTGCTGATACATTAACAAAATACTGTATAACCTTGCCTATTAGCCCTCAATCTAGTAGGAATTATGCTGCGTATGGAGTTAGGAGTTCTGGATACCTGGAGATTGACATGGGCAGTTTAGATCAGTATTTAGATTGGCCTTCAAAGTTCAAGGATATAAAGTCACAAAAGGCTAGATTGACGGCTTATTCTCACTGAAAATTTTCCATTTTGCAGCACTTCAATCAAATGCTATTTTATATGCTTATTAAAATATTGTAGTATAACAACAAAGATGATGTCACATATAGTGTGCTGAGTGGGAGTAATATTTACATTCTTAAATTTAAAATACTGTTTATTTAAAGAATTTAAAGAGAATGGGAGTTTAAGACTATACATTATTGCTTTGTTGATGTAATAGAAGCTGGAAAAAAATGGCAGCCACAGCACTTTATGTCTCCAGCTATCATCTAGATGAAGCTATGGTGTCTGGTTCATTTCCCAAATTGGGTAATTGCAGCCATGAAGAAATACTAAAGTTTCCTCAGTGTCAGGGAGTCAATAGCATCATCTTTATATACAAAGCACAGCCCATAAATGCTAAAGTTTCTCTGTGTAATTCTCTTTTCATGAGATGAACTGTTACCCACTAAGGCAAACAAACGCTGCACCAGCTCTTCATATGCACAACCAGGGAAGGGCAAGTGATTGTTCAGCATTTGAGGTTCAGTTATTATCTGTTTTTCCTTCAAGTATGTGTACAGGTTTTTTCTTTCATGTACCCTTAGTCTTTCTTAACAAAGAAAAGATTAAGAAAATATAGGAACAATAAAATTTCACATTAAAAAAGAAACAAGAAAAACCAAAGGGTAGGAAGCAGAAACCATCGAAAAACCATCATTCAGAAATAATCATTAGTCTATTGTATATTTTCTCACAGTAATTTCTATATTTGTATATGTGTAGTTTTATAAAAGTTGCATTTTATTCAAACTGCTGCTAACCTGCTTTTTCATTAACAGTGTACTGTAAACATTTCCCATGTCACTAAGTGCTTTATATGTATCATTTTTATAACTGCCTGGATCCCTTTTACATCTGTGCCTGAATATTTTTAGCCAGCACCCGTTTTTGTTCATTTATTATGTTTTCAATTTTCTTCTACACAGTACAATGATGAATATAGCTTGAAGTTCAACATATTCTTAATTTTTCTTCTGATTCTTGACTTAGTTCTGTATATTCATGAGTGTGTATAAATATTATACACACACATTAGGCATAGCTCCTAAGTTAGCATTAGCATTCAGCTATGTAGTTATCAGTCCATGATCCTTTATATGAAAGCTTAGGGGCTAGATGTGTTATCATAATTTAGAATTATTAGCATTTAGAAAGTACATATACCATGTATTATAGGCATTGCCAGTGGATGCTGGGACAACATACGGAAAACAAACATAAATATTTCTGAAATAACATATATGAGCGTTCACCTTAAGTGGATAAATAACCTCATGTAATTTGAGTCTGTTTTTGCCACCAAATGAATTTTGGAAACACCTTATGAAATATTTGGTTTTTAGATCTGTTTGGGGTTTAGAATTGTGGATAAAGAATTGTGAACCTGTCATACTGATAAAATGCATTTCAAATACAGACTGATATTTCCAGTCAAATGATGACACTTTAATGCATTTCACATTTTACACTTTCTTATTTCAATAACATAATATTAAAAATTCCTGGTGGGGAAATTTACTTAATACCACTTTTCTTTTTCTCTAAATTTGCTCTTAAGAAGGAGCACACAAATCCTTCCTGTTCTAAATCTAATTGAAATCACAAGAGCTTCTGAGCTGCTTAACAAACACTTGTTTATTTATTTTTAGCAGTTAGTCCTAATCTAGTATAAACAAATTCTGTAGAGTACATAAACTTTTCAGATTAGGAATTATGGTATTTAAGGATACTAAGCAAACACATAAAGATGAATAGCAGGTGGGAGAACAAAAAACCCAGTTGAGTGTTGTTATACTAGCTGCCTGACATGGTCTGAACAGGACTTATAGGAAGAGCCCCACCCACCACCACAGTGGTTGGAGCCATTGTCATTAACAGGAGACTCACACCAGTGGTCACACAAAATTGTGTCTATTGGGGAACCCTGAAGACAGGGATCCTCTGGCTGCTGGGGTAATGATCCCAAATAAATGCGTATAACCACAGTGCGAGACAACCAAGGTGCAGCTCTTCTGAACATCTGCCACAACAGCAATAGCATGTGAGGAGAAATAGGCTCTCCATTGATGCTTCATGGAGCATATTCCCTGTCTAGCCTGAAGCAGAAGAATTAAGTTTTTCAACCCCAACAGAAATGAGTGGCAATCTAATGCTCCTAGGGACAAAGTAAAGGAAGATCAAAGAGGCAAACGAGGCATTTAGTTTTTCTTATAAATATATGGACTAGGAAGGTTAGATTACCACTTTGTACTTACAAGTGTGTGGTAGTGATTCCATGGGTCTGAGAGTCATTTCACTGTTTCAGAATAACCAATTTGTGACATGAATATTTCCATCTAAAAGTTCAAAAAGTCTTGTGAAAAAAATAAAGGATACTAATGCCCACATATCTTATCTCCTCAAGGGGTGAACTGCTTGTCCCCAAACCAAAATTTATGAATCATAGTTAATAAATATAAAAATCTTATCAATCCAAATCAAGTAAAAATATTGCATTTCTCAAAGGGAAATGATATAAATGCCATTATATTAGTACATAGTAATAATTATAGTATAATTATTATAATATAATATCTTGTAATCTTTAGACAGGACTTTCTGTCCAAAATGCCTGTGATCAGTTCTGAAATCAGAAGGGTTTGCTGCCTGATGACAGACAGGTCAGGAATTGTCAGAGCCCCGGGGGACAGGCTCCATGAGGTATCTGGATGGTAGATGTGATATTTAAAAAAGAAAGAAAGAAAGAAAAAACTGCAACTCTTTTTGGATAAGGTAATAAAAATGGAAACTCTTAAGCATCTATGGAGAATTTGCTGTTGTTAGCAATTAAATATGCTCCATTCTTTGCAGGTTGTCCTAATTTATTAGGAATCTGAACAATCAGAATTAACTATATTAATATATTGAAATGACTTAGTCAACATTATTATTTACCATACATCATATCTTTTATTATAGAAAGAACTACCCATCTATGTTTACTCAGAAAACTTTCATTTGGAGCAAGGTTAGGGAGTGGCTTTTTAAACAAAATATTTGATTCAATGAAATCAGTCATCACATTGAAGAGTGAAACTGTCAACAACAGAGCCTATAAGCTTAGTGGGTGTACTTTTGGAGCCAGATTCTATGGGTTTAGTCAGGAATACTCCTCACTGTTACTGTACACAAGTTGTTTAACCTCTCTGTCTTTGAAAACCAAATATATATCTCACAGCTTTATTGAGATATAATTAACATACCATACAATTTGCTCATTTAAACTGTTCAAGTCAATAGTTTTAAAATATCTTCACAGAGTTGTGCAACAATTACCAAAACAAATTTTAGAAAATTTTCATTACATCAGAAAGAAATTATACCCATTAGCAGTCCATTCCCTGAACCTTGTCAATCTTGGGCAACCACTACGCTACTGTTTTAATAGATTTGCTTATTATGGAAATTTCATATAAATAAAATCATGCAATGTCATCTTTTGTGCCTAACTTCCTTCAATTAGCATAATATTTACAAGGTTCATCCATGCTGTAGCATATACCAGAAGTTCATTCCTTTTTGTTGTCAAATAATATTTCATTGTAGGGATATACTATATTTTATTTTTCCATTCATCACTTGATAGACATTTGGGTTGTTTTCATTCTTTGGTTATTCATGAACATCTGGATAAGTTTTGTGTAAACATGTGTTCTCATTTCTCTTGGGTATATACCTAGAAATGGAATTGCTGGATCATATGACAACTCATGCTTAACCTGTTAAGGAAATGCCAAATTGTTTCCAATGGATCAGCACCATTTTACTTTCCTACCTGCAGTGTATGTTGGGTTTCAGTTTTTCCACATCCTTGTCAACATTTGCTATTACCTGAAATTTTGATTACAGCCATTATAGGATGTGAAGTCTAATCTCATTATGGCTTTAATTTGCATTTCCCTGATAGCTAATAATCTTAAGCATCTTTCATGTGCTTTTTGGCCATTTGTATATTCTTGGAAAAATATCCAGATCCCGTGTCCATTTTGTAATTGGGTTATTTCTTTATATTATATTATATATAAGTTTGGGAAAATTATGCAAGTACATTAAGTACTTAGAATAGTGTCTGGTATACAGTGGATGTGCATTAATATTAAGTATTAGTATTATAACCTCATTTAAAACTATGCTATTTCACTGAAAAAAATCTACAAAACTTAAAGCCTTTATTTAAAAAAAAAAATAAAAAAGAGAAATGACTAAGGGAACTCAACTGCAAAGAGGAAATGAACTTGATTTTTTATTGTTTCTTGTTCAGTGTTTAATTGTTTTCTCCCTAGGGATTATTGCAATGGACGTAATTAAAATAAATTAATAAGAGTTTTGGTACTCTTCTTTCTTTAAAGTAAATCCAGCTTAGTAGTTGAAAGCCACCCTAAAAATAAACCTTTGCTATATAGAACAGAGAAAAACAATTCAATGAATAGATTTATCATGATAAAAATATTTTTAATAATGGAAATGAAATACTTGGTTTATGTATATATGTTAAAAATATAAACTATTCTGAGAGCAAAATGTTTCACTTTGATAATTTTTACAAGCTTTTTTCTTACTAACTATTCCGTTATGAAATATTTCACTTCTGTTTTGTAAACTCAGAACAAGATTCTTTTTGAGAATGCTGACACATCATGGAAGGTGCAGATTAAAGACATGTTTACAGATGCAAGTTCTGTCACTTTTAAAATAAAGTAGGATATTTTCATTTTTTTGCAAAATCATTTCCCGTATAACCATGATGATCACAGAAAAGAAGATGAAATGAGTGTTTGGAGTCATAGAAGGTACACAGGAATAGCCATTAGCTACTAATGGAAAAAAGTTCAGCAGGGGCATTAAATCTGTATTACAGAGTCACCAATTTGTATTTTATCATATTGATAATGAATATGAACATTACCATTGAAATGAAACTAGGCATTCTCCCTTTAATCCCAATAGAGAATTTAAATCAATAATGCTCACATTATCCATCTACGTGCATATCTATATATGCACATGTACTTCTAAAACACAAAATCATATAATGTGTTGCACTTTTATTTCAAATCTTTAACACAGTGATGGACTTTTCTATTCTTCCAATCAATTTATTCAGTTAGTGTTTTCAGCATTTTACATTCCTCAGCTAAGTCAATAATGTTGATTACTTACCATAAGCACTGTAAACGCTATTCTAATACAGGTTATTTGCTATTTGACATCCTCATCTGTATGCATTATTCTGCTAGGAAAATTAAATGAAACCCTTGATTTAGAATCTGAAACACTTAGAAGTAATGATCCTGTTTACTGATTGACTGAAGTTGTGGTTTTTAAGCACAGAGGAAATAGAGGAAACAAAAAGCAATATTCAAATAAAATGGAAGCATCTGAGTTACTTTAGAAAGCATTCATAGTCAAGAAATAATGGACTTTTATTTTATTTTTCCCTGTTTATGCCTCAGTGCTACTTAGCCAACAGTGTTATTTAGCTTAATATTACCCATTTTTGAGACGCTTGATCTTTTCAAATTTAAATTTAATGAATCTTATCTATTAACAACTCCAAGATTGGAACATTATTTACATAAATCAAGTTTTGTGTTACATATTTGTTTAAAATACATTATTAAAATAGACATAAATATCTTTAATATGTATCTTTTTAAAAGGGTTAGTTTCATTTGCAATCTATTTAATTGAGCTCTTAAAATTTTATGTATGTGATAGTACAAGAGCATTTATCATGAATAACCTTCTTAGTTAAATGAAATACTAAAAAGTAATGTTTATGAGTGTTTGTATAAATTTAAAAAGATTGCTGAACATTTTCTCTATGAAAATTGAAGGAACATTTAAAGTGCTTTGCCTCCTTTGTCTTTTATGTAGTTAGTCTCAAGCCTCCATTTCAAATGAGAATATCCTACTGAAGTCGATCACACGTGGTTGTAACATGAATGGTTGGATATTTAACAACTGAGTTAGCCTTATGGTTAAATTTAAAGCTAGTAATGAGTAGATTTATTTTGGAGAAGACAACATAAAGATAAAGCTTCCAAAGTATAGTGTTTTGAGTTGACCAAAATTTAAGCAATAAAATAATTAAAGAAATAATAAAATAATTGAGAAAAAATTTCTATTTGGTTCTAAACAATTTCTTTTATGAAGAATTAACTTGAATTGAGTTGAACATTTGAGCTTACTGATCTTTCCAAATAGTAAAATATCTTTTGTCTCTGAGGTTAGTATCTTCCTGTTGAAATACTTTAGACAAAATAGAGGTATTAAGTATAATTTTGGCTATATGCTGTAATACAGTGAAGTAGACTTAGAACCTTTGAAGTAATTAAAATACTAATAAGAATATATTAAACATCAATGTAAAAATTCTCATTTCTAGATACATAATACCTGGCTTATATAGTTTTAATTATTTTGGGTATCCATTTCATTAATTTTACTTCTTTTTTTTTTTTTTTTAAAGTAACTTTAGTTTGTTGTGGAGGAATGAAAACAATTTACATGACAAATATTTACATTTTGGCAAAAAAACCTCACAAAAAACAAAAGCACAGGAAACCAAAAAACCCCAATTATGAGTAGCTGGTCCTCAAGAGGATACCTTATAGTGAAATAAGTGATTTTAACTTAAAGCAAATGAACAGTAAACATACCTGCTTCTCTCATTAGGCTGCTGTAAGGATTAAAGAAAGAACTTTAATGTGGAAAAGTAGAATGCTCATTAAGTCAGAAAATAATATATACAACTTGTCATTGAACTCTACCTGTAATGTATAATGTTTAAGAAATCTGAGGATGATTTTGCTTTGTGTTTTAAAATCTACTTGTCCAGTTGGACATTCAAGCAACGTACTGTATTAAAAGCAAGAAGCTAGACTATAAAGTACGGATTGTACAAACACGCGTATATGTGTGTGTGTATATTTAATTTTGAAAATGTTGAGTCAAGAAAATAAAGGTTTAGAAAAAACAAGTCAAGCTTTTCTAAAACAAATCGTTCAGAAGTTAAACTGTAAATTAGGACATGCTTTACACATACACATATATGTGTGTAATTAGTATATTTTCAATTTCTAACATGGGGGCAAGAAAATGAAGGTTTAGTATAAATAAGCCAAACCTTTCTAAAACAAACAATTTAGAAGTTAAACAGACTAAATTAGGACATGCTTAGTTGATGATGACAAGTGTATCTTTTCAACACTGTTAATGGGGGGGGGGGGGAGGGAAAGGAGACACCTAACCACTGCACTTCAGGCTTTGAAGTGGGAATGCCTGTAGGGGTTCTGTATTATGTTAAGTACTTAGAGTTGGTCAACACCCTATACATGATAAGACGTTTAAATCCTGATTAAACTCCTATCAGTAGAATTCAAATAGTAATCTAGCAGGACAAGAGCTCTAATCAAGTGCTCTTGTTTGTCTGTCATTGGCTCAATATCAGATACAATCGGTCACCATTTCTTCTGTTCCAAACACAGCTCTTTTAGCTTTGGTTGTTTATAAATTAATTTTGAAAGGACTTGTTATGGTTAGATGTATGGATTCCATTTATCTGTGCTTAGGTGAGATTATGGCACTGAATTATAAGGACAAATTCTGGGCTAGAAGATGCCTATAAAGATTAAGTTATTTTCTCCCTTTCCAAACAATTAGCAACACTAGACTGTTTAGCAGAGATCAATTGTAATTGAGGAACTGAGAAAGGGCAATAAACAAATTACTGGTGCTTTCACCGAAGTCTGAAGCCTGTTGGTTTACAGAACCTCTGTTATTTAATCCAGAAGCCCTATAGGTTGTAAATTATCCATTACAGTTGTCACTAGGCCCTTAAACAGAAGTTATGTACTAGTTTAAAGACACAGGAAAAGAGAGTCTCCTGGTCTTTGTCTTGGACAAAACAGACTACCTAGAGTTAGATTAACTTAAAATATAACACTAAGCTTTTCCAGTGATGTAAAAAGTTTAGAGGTTCAATAGGATAAGAAAATATAATTGGGGCTATTTAGTTCTCATAACTAAAAATATGATCCAGAAGCTTCTTGAAACATTTGATTTTGAGGGGTTGATTCCATGATCTTACGATTCTTCTGTGAAGAAAAAAAAAGATAGTAATTATACATTTTAAAATTGGAAGATCTTAAATACTATATTAAACACAAGAAGGATAAAAAAATCAAAGGAGACATTTTATTTTTGGATTATTTGAGGGGAAAATATTGCATATAATAGCATATGAGGAAGTAGGGTCAGGGTTCTTTCTTTTCTTAAGGAAAATTTGGCCCCCTTGCTATTTGGCCTGTATAATACTGTCAAGGACCTAAAATTAAAAAAAAAAAAAAAGAAAAGCTAAATACATAAGCCATTAAAAAAAGCATAATATAAATGAGTTTTTGAAGGCACAAAGTAACATTTTAAATAAATAATTTGTTTAAAATAAATAGGGTAACAATAATTAAAAATAGGGTAACAACAATTAAAAATCTTGTCTTACATGGGAGTAGTGCCATCTACTTTAAAAATTGGTTAAATATTTATAAAGTATGTGATTTTCATGGCAATGAAGCTTCCTATAGAAGCAGTCCATTAAAAGCACATTTTATACCTGAGTGGCAATGAGGAAACAACTTGGTTATTTTAAGGTATGAGCATAAATTGGAGCAAATGTAAAGAGATTTTACCTTTGTGCAGGAAAGTTTGCTAATATGTAATAAAATGTTTAAAATGTATTAATTTCTCTTCCTCTAGGAATATACACTAAAAAGTGATACCAAAAAGTGTAAGCTAAAACAACTTAAAATTTGAAGCAAATTAAAATTTTACTAATGGGGAGATAACAAATGGACTACTATGAAGCTATTTAAAATGATGCCACAGATCTATACTTATTAGCATGGAACTATGTCCCTGACATACTATTGAGTTTAAAAATAGCTTGTAGAATAATATAATTGTATTTATTAAAGAATGAGTTCTTTCATGGGTCTGTGTGTATTTTTCCCCTCCAGATATATATATTCTGAAAGAATGTTCACCAGAATTTTGATTATGGTTAATTTTGGGCTTTCTAGTGATTTTTTTTTTCCTGCAGTGAATATATATCATCATCATCATCATCATCAAAAATAATAATAATAATAATAATATTACCTGTAGAGCTAATGATAGTATATTAGCAGGTGTTGTTTTTTTTTGTTTGTTTTTGTTTTTACCTGTAACCTCACTAAGGTAAAATACTTTGTTTAATTTTCATAAGAAATATTTCATAGAATATCTGCCATAAAGTAGCAGACATAGGGTTCTTCACTGTTAATGGAAAATTCCTTTGGCTTTAGAAAACTCCCTTATATACTACAACATGTCCATTTGCTTGTGAATTTCCCCATTTACTGACCAGAGGCTTCACTTTAAGGACATTCATCCTTAATAATAATTTAGAAAAAAGAAAAAGACCTTGGATTTGCATTTACCTAATATTTTCAAAATTAATAGACATGCTCCTTAGAAATGTGCCAATAATCATAATAGTAAAATGATACTATTTCCACAATAGGCAAAATTATCATGTTAGATAAAATGTATAGATGGCATTGCTTAGCATTTTCTTAAAGTGAAACTTGGGGCGCCACTTTTCTAAGTCATTAAAGATGAGCCATCTGTCATCTTCAGCATATTCTCTACCCTTTGCTTTTATTTCCCCAGAAGATCTTAATAGAAAAAGCAGTTCATGGAAATGAGAGAAATCTTGGTGACAGAAGCAACCTTCTGAAACGGGGCAAAATCACATTCTCCAACTTGCACTGCAGGCTTTTGTTTTCTCTTTTTCTTGTTTTTTAGAAACTGTGTTTTTTATGGCATCTCCTTTTCTCATCTAATATGCAGACTTGCTGTTTATTGAGGTGTAAGTTTTGTTAGTCAAATGAGTATCGGCACAATTGGGAGCCAGAACATAGTTTAAAAAGTTACCCTGGGAATAGATAACGCAAAGTATTACCCACAGTTTGCAATATAGAATAGGCTAAGTAGTCGAAAGTAGTTTTTTTAAAAAGAGACATTTCTGTGGTTTTGAATATTGGTTATGTCTGGGGGGAAAATACAAATTGGAAGCCAGCCTGGCAAAAAAGGCTGTTGTAACCACCAGCTAGATGATTATGCTTATAATCTTAATGACTGTGGGCGTCTGGACAGCACACTGAAGTGGGATGGTCCACGTGGATTATGAGGACAGTTGTGTGGATTATGCGATCGGAGTAGGGTACTGTGTTGTCCTGGTCCTGAAACATGCGTCTCTTCACTGAATCAACGCAGGCAGCCATTTAATTAAATGAACCACATAACTGCCATCTTTTCAACTCTGGTTGCACTATTTGTCCAAAATTACTAACAGATGGTTTCAGTGACCTAGTTCAAGAGCCTCAGGAAGAGATAAGATGCCCATTTCAGTGAAACCACAGGTGGAAGTCTTTGAGGATCCTGCGCAAAAATGAGAGACTTTCCTCGTTTCTCACTTCCTCTCTCCCCTCCTTCTCCCTTTCCTCTTCCTTCCAACAAAAGTAATAGCAACAATGGTCATAATAATAAGCAATAGTAGTTTATCTTTTAAAGTAACAGATTCTATTTCCAGTTAAAAAGTAGACAGGCTATCTTCAATTGTATCTACTTGGAAAAATATTTTACTTATAAAATAGTAGCTTTGCCAAATAAATATTTTACTTGGTGGAGTTCAAAGAGCTGAAGAAGGAATTTCCAAAGCAAGTGCTTGTTTTATTGAGACAGGTTTTGAGTGGAAATAAAAGTTTTGATCATTGTGGCAAAAGACTGTTTTGCCGTGGGAGCACACTAAGTGGCTCGTTGCTGTTGAGGTCCCTGCGAAGTGTTCTTATGTGCCAGGAATACCTAATCACTAGAAACTGAGCAAATATTTGGTATGAACTTTCCTGGTAGTAAGTAAAGAAATAGCATTTAAAACATAGAAACCTTCAAAAGCATTCTCTGCTGATCCATTCTGATAATGCTTTATTTGTAAATGGCAAAAGACTGACAAAACCGTATTTTCTGAATAAAACAGTTTGACACTGTATTTTTTGCTATTTTAATTCTGAGAGAGCTTCTGGGTGGTGTGGTGTAGATGTTAAATCATTAAAATGCCTGGAACATTTTGCTTATGGGGAAACACTGGATAGACTATTATATTGTGTTGGTATTGGTATCTGGTCATTTTATGATCTATCTTCAGAAAGGAAAATATAAAGTATGTGGCTATCTACTTACATATAAAATAGAGATTTAGGTTGAGATAGTAACTTTACAACTCAATCTCTCAGTTGAGACATCTACACTAATTAATGAATTCAAGAGAATTCACTTGGTTGTGATTCCACTAAACTACCAACATTGGTTGGTTCTCTAATTTAATTCTTAGTACTTTTTTTAAGGTTTAATACTTAATTGTTATTGTTTGATATTTTAAACTGAGAAATAGCATAAAATACCAACAAAGTGGTAGTGATTTGATTCATTTTACTATGATTCTCTTCCTAATGGAGAGAGAACTACTAGTAAGAGCAATCAGAGAGTTGGTGTACTTTTGGTGTTAATCTGTTAAATTATTTTTAACCTCTTTGTTATATATCCTAGGTACATTCATTCTTTGGTAAAATGCATGATTTGTTTTTGTGTGTGTGTGTGTGTGTTTAAATTTATCTTTATTGTTGAAAGTATTACAGGTGTCCCCTTTTCCCCGCCATTGATCTCCTCCACCCTGCACTCCCCCTCCCCACCAGGCCTTCACCACTATGATTTGTTTTTTTAATACTTACCAGAGGATATGTTTTTATTAATTTTTTTTAGAGAGAGAGGAAGAGAGAGAGAGAAAGAGAGAGAAATATTGATCGGTTGTCTCTTGTATACACTCTGACCCAGAGATCAAATCTGAAATCTAGTTATTTGCCCTGACCAGGAATCGAACCTGCTACTGGTCAGGGCTAAAATGCATGATTTTGAAGACTAACAATATGATTTCAAATTCCAGGAGCGTTTTATATTACATAAAAAGATACCAAGGAAACTTTGTTAAGATGTTTCTTTTAGATCAAGTGCGAACAGAACCAATTATTTGTCTCAAACTAGAGAAACCCTGGAGTGTCACTTCAGGAATCCCATGAGGTTAGAAAAAGGTACTCTTCATTGATATCCACTTCCAGCCCAGAAAAGGCCAAGGTCAGCCCTTAGAACAATTAGATATTAGTTTGAATCCAGAGCTTAATACCACAAACTTGTAGGTTCATCTGAGTGGCAGACCCAGTTATTTTAGCCCCAGTGGTCTGAGAATCTTCTTACATACTTATACCCTGAATTAAGAATTTCAGAATTCTTCCAAAATCCTTAATTCAGGGTGTATCTGAATGATGTCTCCTTGGGACTTTTTCAGTCTGGATGCCCCAGAAAAATATGTGTCAGACTACCCAGAAAAGAACACACTAGATTCCAATCCCTAGCAGCTTGAAAAAAATTTCATGTATGGGTGATGCTAATAGGAAATCCATGTTGTCAGTTCAATAGAGAGAGAAGATCAGAAGTATCCTGGCAGAAAACAGATCCAGAGTTAGCCCTTGAAGAATGAGAGTTACCTTGAACCCTCTGGGACCTCAAGTTCTCTTTCAAACAGATGACACTGAGCCCCTTGACAGTGTCATTTTTGGATGTCACGTTTGACAGTGTGCTATATGCTACTTTAGAACAGAAATGACGATTAACGAAATGTGGCTGATATTACTCTAACCTTAACAGTAAACCTTCATGTTTAAGTGTGAATTTCAGGGACATCCTCACTTAGGGTTTTTGATTCTGGATAAGATGGCTATTCTGAGCTAGTAAACAGAATCATCAGAGGTAAGAACTTCCCCCCTCCACTTTGTCACAAGCTCTGTTGTGACGTTAGTGCAAAGCCTATTCTACTGCCATAGCCAGGAACAGTGAGAGCCGTTAGACTGTGCACTGTGAAACTGACCTATCTTAACATTGCTGAAATGGTAAGAACTTCAAACTCCAGTTCCTAAAGATGTCAAGCTCAGTTTCTGTACACAAAAGTGACAGTGTGACAGCATTAATTTATTCTGTCTTGATTTTGAATCTAAAAAGCGTTTATCTTAACATAATATAAACTATTATCACCTGGAGCACCTGGAGTTATTAAAAATAAAATTTATATTTTTTGCAGTTTCCTTGTGTTATTGGACAGCAGAACAACAGATCGCGTTACTGAAGAAAACAGCCGAATCGAGGCAGAGTTAGTATGGAACGATCACTTGCAAACACTGTGATGTAGGGAGCCTGCCATTTCTTGCGATAGGGCCAAGCACGTAATCACTACCAACCTCGCTGATCACATTGAGATTTAGGTCTCATTTACATAATACATAAGCAGGTAGAAAACGTCCTAGAGGGCAAATTAACACATCAAGAATGAAAGAGAAAAGCTAATAATTCTTTTATTCATTTTACTTGGATCTAGTTTGGAGTGCTAGCTAAGCCACCAAATAATTTTTGTCCTGAGCACTTTAAAATAAAAACACACCCAGCGTACTAATGTCTAATTCAGTTACTTTTATTCATTTCCCATTTGTAAACTGTTCCATGGATTTCAACTTCAAGAGTCAGTTCCTGGCATTTCAGGGCAGTTCCTTGGGAGATGCTTCGAAATGAGCATGGCGCTTAGAGCATTTGTATCTACCAGTTTATGGAAAATACAATCTGCTCAGCTTTCAGCCGTCTTTATTAATTAAGAAGTATCATGGTAATGCTTCATCCATCATGTACCTTACATTTTTCTTGCTTCTGTTTCAACAGTTTTCAGTCCATATCATGGTGTCACTCTTCTGTGACCAAAAAAAGATTAATAAAAATTTCTGAAACATAAGCCAACAAATAAAAATATCTAGTAATTACTGAGGTCCCTAGATTTTTATTTTTATTTTATTTTTTTGCCAACTGGGAAAGGATAGAAGCCAGAAGAAAAAATATTTTAAGAGCAAATTCTTAGGCAAGCAGTGACAAAACCCTTGTCCTTGGAGCTTATATCAATAACTTTCCAGTGTTTCTTTAACCTTTCCTCCCCACTCCGCGGTCCCCTCAGCGGTGAGGCATGTCACTCCACTCGTCCGCATCCGTCTTTCTTTATTGATGTCCACTTTGGTGTCTGCACAGGTCATCAATTCTGCTGCCTCTTAGGCAGCCAGTGGGAATGTACAAGTTAAGTCACCGGACTTTGTGTGCGGAGCTGGAGGAGGGGGAGGGAGGAAGTGTCAGCTTTCTTTAGCACTAACAGTCCCAATCAGATACTGGCGCTGGGCCTCATAAATCTTGGGGCTGACCCAGGTGAACCCTGAGGCTCAGCGCTCACTGAAAACTGATCAGTCCTCTGCTTAGTTTAACAGGCCGCTCTCAGTGACAAGTGAAGGGTTCAACAAATGCACGAAACAGATATATATTAGTTGAAAAACTAATGGCTTTTAAAAGAATGTTTGACAATTGTTTAAGGTTGTCTGTAGATCCATTATACTGATAAACGACCGGCTTGGTGTATACTGGAGTGGGGCTGGTGGGGAGGACACCGACTTAAAGTTTGTTTTCTCCATCTCTACCTCTTTTTCTTTTTTTTTTCTTTTTCTCCTCCTTTGGCCATCCCGGTGTGGCTTCCATAAGCAGCGCATCCTGAAAACCTAGGAAAATACCTGAGCTGCTTAAATTTAACCTTGCGGCCCAAGTGGAATTAAAAAGACGCTGAGACTGCCCTCGGTGACCTGCAATTGACCGCTTGAACTTCTAAGTTAGGGTCAGTTGGGGCCCCAAATAAGAGGTCAAAAGCTGGTCAGCTTTCTCTGTCCCTAACATGCTGAATGGGAAGACTTTATTGCCATGATTTATGCGATTTGCCGAGACAGGTTAAGGAGACCTTAAAACACACCACAGGGCTCACTTGCACGAGGATACCCTCCTCTCAGAAAATAAATTCTGATTGTCCAGCTGGAAATCTCTTGGGGATACGCCTTGAAGTATTTTACCCTCTGTGCCTACAGATTCATTCCCACACTCGACCCCTGAACGTGACAGGGTTAGTGTTTCCAGATTTATTTAAACAATACAAATGCACCAAATGAAGCACTTTCAGACCTGATTAATTGCAAAGGCAGAAAGAATAACCATCGGTAATGAATTATTTGGGGGAGCAGTAAACTCCTACAAAAGTTAACTCTTAAATCAGTTGCTTCAGAGGTCCAAACACAATGAAAGCTACAATATTTAAACCTTTCCAAATAAAAGATTTGGGGGGGTTGTGTTTGTCTCTGAGGCTTGGTTCTTGTGAACTGTATCAAGTCTTCTTTGGATAATATGGATGAAAATTATTCTGTTTTTACAGAAGAGTAAGTTTTAGGGCTCTTGCACACAGGTTTCTATTCCTAGTCGGTGCATAGTGGAGTCAGAAACAGATCAAGACTTGTGATTTCCACTTTTACAAAAAGTTGCAATATGTAGCTACATTCTTTGTTCAGCTTCCATGCTTGGAGCAAACCAACAATTTGGTTTTTGTGCTACAAGTCACGATATATCCATGAATGTCAATTTTACTCAGGCTGAAAGCAAAGAACGGAACCCAGGTCTTTCACAGATGAAAAGCTACTGGGTGCTATAAACCTCTAAGCCACCTTTCTGCTTTTTCACAGGGCATTTAGTGCTTCTGGGTGCATACGCTTCCATAACTCAAATCGGCTCTGATCCAATAAATACAATTCACAATGTATTAGACTGTAATGTGGTCTAATTTCATTTGGTAAATGAGAGAAAAAGGTAACACTGTGAAAGATATTCAGTTTGAAAAATGGCTAGTGTGTAATAATATTCAGCAGCTAATTCCCATAAAGGTTTTAAAGACACAGTTAAAACAAGGGGTATGCTTGCCCCGGATATGTGTGTATGTGAAGGGTTGGGATGACTCACTGGATGCTCTATCAGTTTGTCAGGTAAATAAACCAAACTATGAGTATGATAAATTTTATGTCAGACCAAGCTCAAAGGTTACAAATTAATAAATACTGTGGAAAAAAATTCTGCGTAAATACTTAGCTGATTGACCTCCAGACCTCTCTGTTTTACAAGGTCATGCTGATTTTTCTTCCCCCTTCTTTAACAGTGCCCAATGATGTATTTCTTGCAAACAGGGCCTAGCTGTAAAAGACGCATCCCTAATGGGCCTGGAAAAACTTCTTATTTATTTCTGGGGACGGAGGCAAGGAAAAGGACCCTCTGTCTTGCATACTTACTATAGTGCTTTGCTCCTGGTGGTGGAAAGCCAATTCTTATCCCAGGTTGCAGCTCCTATAGACATGAATGAGCCCTGTTAGGAGTCACACAAGTTAAGGAAAGGACAAGAAGCTTCAAGCAGGGCCTCTCCCCTCACATCGGACTGTCAGAGCCTTTGTCTTCTCAGCAGCACAATTGACTTTTGCCAGTGGGTTCCCACACTTTAGTGTGGTTAAAATGTTGTTTTCCTGCTGCATTTAATCTGTTGTAAAAAGGGTATCTTCATTCTTGAACAATAAAAATTAAAGCTAATGTTCCCAGTTCACTGGAAATAGCTTTTTGGAAACTCAGTTAATTAAATCTTCCATTATGAAGTATTTCTATTACTAGGAGAAATTAAAAGTAGACAGGGAGCACAGGGCAGCCATTAATGAGGTTACTGAAGATCCAAAGGGAAGCTACATTATGAGATTGGTTCCAGAGAAAGTCCATGGTTAAACAAATCCCTAAAGGAATGGAAGTTCACTGTACCAATGATCCTTAGTGATCAATTGGTGTTTTTGAAAGCTTTCGCAGCAGTCAATGGACAATTTTTCTTTTGCCCTTGGTATTAACTGTTGATTGATTCAGGGATGACTTTGTTAAAAAAATAAACAGATTACATTGAAAACTTAGTAAGTGGTAAATTAGGAATTTAGTATACTATATAGTATAGCCCTCTTAGGGCAGTTCAATCCTTCCCATTCTGCATGGACTAAACCCCCTCAGTTTTTTGTGTTATTTCTTTAATCCATGCCAATGCACTCTGCCGGATTTCCTCATCACGTGTGCTCAGAACTATTTCTATATTGACAAATATTTGGAAGAATTAAATCCTCTCCAATTGTTTTTCCTGCCAACTCTGCTGAAGTTTTTCCTCTTTAGGTTAAAATTAAAATATAAAAATATGGCCTCCTTTTCATATCATTGGTAATAATTTTTATTATCTTAAGAACATTAACTTTAAATGTTTATGGCCAAATTACAACTCAACAAACATGTGACTTCCCCCCCCCCCCCCAGAATGAAATCAATATAACTTTACTGAGAGAGAATGGCTGTCTTAGTCTTCTGGCGATAAATAATTGACAATTCTATTCCCGACTTGAGACACAGCAAGTTCCTTACTCTTATGCTTGGCAGTTGGCTTTGTCAATAGCTGTTGGTCACCAATGGGCATTGTGAAGATTGCCTCTCTTGCTACCTTAAGAATAACTTCACCCCTTGTGTATTTCTCATCTCTACAGTTCTAGGACCTTATATTTAATTTACCTCAGGGACTCTTTCCTTCTAACAAAGGAAAAAGTGCTTAAACTAATAGGAGGCCTGGAAAACCAATTAACTAATTACAATGGAAATAGTTCTGTTAATACATTCAGTTTAACATTTTGAGGGTCTATAATCATAAAAAAAGAAGATAACCTCACTTTCTTTATATCACCTGAACAATAGGTTGATCTACCTCTCATTTAGTTTTACTGAATAATCAGAACCAACACATTAAGGCTTCACTCTACTTCCTGTACTGTTTTTACTTATATTAACTCTTAATCCTCATAACAGCACTATTAGATAGGTAACTCTATTATCTCCCTTGACCATAGGAGGAAACTAAGGCACAGAGATGGTAAGGCTTAAGGACACACAGTCATACTTGGAGACAGGATTTCAAAGCAGAAAATCTGCTTTTGGAACCTGTGCTTATCAACATGCTATGCCTCATCAAATCTGATGCACAGATAAAATTAAACTGGGCCAGCTCTAGGCAAAGCCACGCAGACTACTTGCATCATTCGTGTTCTTTCCCAAGATCCTTCCCTGACATCCAGGAGTAGTCTTTTCCCCATCTACGGCCTTCTCTGCCACCATTCATACCTTCTATAGCAAGGGACAATGTAGTGTTCATCATTTATGCATTGATTAAGTCTCTTCACACTGCAATACCATCTTTTAAGTAATTCATTCATTCACTCCACAAATATTTATTGAACTTCTATTGTGTTCCAGAAACCTCTTTCTCCTTCCTCTCTCCCTTCCTCCCCATTTCTTCCCTCTCTCCCTCCCTCTTTCCTTCCTTCTTTTCTCTTTTTTCTTTCTCTCTCCATTTCTCCTTCCCTTCCTTCTTTCCTCCCTTCTTTCTTTCCTTTCTTTCTTTCTTTCCTCCTCCCTCCCTTCCCTTCCTTCCTTCCTTCCTTCCTTCCTTCCTTCCTTCCTTCCTTCCTTCCTTCCTTCCTTCCTCCCTCCCTCCCTCCCTCCCTCCCTCCCTCCCTCCCTCCCTCCCTCCCTTCCTTCCTTCCTTCCTTCCTTCCTTCCTTCCTTCCTTCCTTCCTTCCTTCCTTCCTTCCTTCCATCCTTCCTCTCCTCCCTCCCTCATTTCCTCCCTCCCTCCCTCCTTCCTTCATTCCTTCCCTTCTTCTGTCCCTAACTGCCTTCCTTCTCTCCCAAAGAAATCCAGGACTCAGCAAACAAGTAGAGGGAATGTAAGATTTTCTTTTTGCTTTTGAAATTCTGCTAAACCACAAACTGGCCTCAAGGTAAACCTTCTTTAACCAAGTTGGAGAGAGGGAGACAACAGGGTCAGGAAGTCACTCACTCCTCTGGGACCAGAGAGTCCTAATCCCTTGGAGAAGCTTGAAAAAATACACACAGACCTCTCAGAAGCTTTTACTAAATCCTCTTGATTTTAGAAGCTTAGATTCACAGATTTAGCAGTCAAGCATTTCATTCGAAGTGTACCAAGTACAATGATCACTCATTATGAACTGGCAGAGCATTTGCCTAACTTCTTAATGGAAAGGTGACAGGGAATTTTTATGTATATAATGTAGTTTTCTTTGAGTTTTGCTTTTAGCCATGTAATTTACATTCACAATTTCAAATGAAAAGTTAATTGAAACTATCATATTTTACCAAAACTTTTATGGAAGCTATCCAGAGCACAAATAACTTCATTTCAGATAATCCCAAATTTGCAACAAGATTTGTGTTTTTAATGAGCCTGGTTTAAACCATGGTTTTAATGCAGAACTAATTCAATTAAACTAGTTTTCTATAAAACCATTGTAAATGATTTTTATGGTTCTAATGCTTGAAGGACTTTTGTCAAACTTTTTGGTGACAATCGGATCAAAAAACTCACAGTTATTTGGCTCTCTCTCCAGAGCTGGCAGAGAACAGGAATTGCAGAATGCAATTGACAGAGCCAAATACACACAAAGATAGTCTAATACCATTTCAAAGAATGATTCCATGGGGCTCTTTGACTAAAGTATAATTTTGTCTCCTTTCAATGATTTACTGGTTTTTCTGTTCTAGGTTTTATTCCAGAGCTTAGGAAATATCAGACTTAGAAATAGGAAAAGAAAAAAATTCCATGCTTTATACCTTTTATAGACCACAAAACACATCCTGGCAAAGATTAAAGTAATCAGAAGTAAAAATTGAACTTTTTATGACTTTATTTTGTACTGAATTTAATTTATGCATTTATATCCATTTATATCCACACTTATTCCAGAAATGTTTTAAGGTCTCTCAATAACAGAGAAAAGGCAGGATGATGTCATAAATTTAAAAGAGATCACAAAAAGAAGGAAAAGACATAAAATACAATTAAAATGGCCAAAGAAGATACATGCATGAAAAGATGTACAATATTTTTAGCTTCTATGGAAATTCAGATTAAAACCTGTGGTATGTAAGATAATACCACATACATGTTGGAATGGGTTAAATAGAAATACTGACAATACCAAGTGTCAGCGATACTGTAGAGCAAATGGAACCCTCACACATTGCTGGTGGGAATGCCGAATGGTATATCCACTTTGGAAAACAGTTTGGTCATTTCTTATGAAGTTAGTTATATACCTGCCATATAAATCAGCAATATCACTCCTGATGTTTATCTATAGAAATTAAACTTCATGTTGATATTAACACCCACAGATGGATGTTGATAGCAGTTCTATATGTTACTGTCCCAAACTGAAAACAACCCAAAGCCTCCCAATGGGTGAATATACAAATGGTGGTACACCCATACCATGGAATACTACTGAACAGTCAAAAGAAACACATTGCTGATATATGCAATAACTTAGATGAGTTTCACAAATGACATTATGCTGGATGAAAGAAGCTAGTTTCAAAGGTTATATACTGTTTGAGTCCATTTATATGACATTCTAGAAAAGACAAATGTAGGGGTGGGGAACAACACAGGTTGCTGGCGCTGAGGTAAGGGAAAGGTGTAATTATTTTTGGTATGATAGAACTGTTTTGTATCCTAATTGTGATGATGGTCACACAAATCTATATGTGTGTTAAAATACAGAGAATTGGAAACATAGTCATAAAAGGACTAAATCATAAAAGGTTTCAAATATGGCTTCAGGTTTTCCAATGGGAAAGAGGAAATTCATTTATTACACAGTTTATAAGATATATAATGAAGCAGAAAGTACTGGAAACTTTGAAGATGTCCTTTAAGTTAGGTGTGCCTTCACAAAGGGGACAATGTTTTAATCACAGGATAAGTTCCTATGTGAACAATGGTGAGTTTCAGTGAAATGTTTCATTTTGGATCCCTCAAAATAGGAAGATATCATGCAGTCAAAACACAGCTGAATAAAATTAATTTGAGGTGTGTCAACTCCATGTAAGCTAAGAAAAATCATTTTTGTTTTGCTCAATCCAGAGCTAGATTTTTAATATATTCTTCAAATAATCATATATATATATATATTTATTTACTCTCAAATAATATTGTTTTCTAAAGGCTGCTTTTGATGATTATAAGCATAGAACAATGCAATGTAAGGGTGGAAGAGGCAAGGAAGGCATGGGCATTAAGGCATACAGACATAAAGTTAATTTTATGGCACCTGTACCATCTCACAATAATCATACTATGTGTGCATAGGTATAAAATACTAATTTTCAACAGCATTTTAATGTCATAAGTTTTAAATAAAATCATAATGTTCTAAATAAGTAATGTTCAATCCAACTTAAAAGTTTTAATTTGCTATTCACTCACTTTACTTCAGAAAAGTTTAATTTACAAATTTAATCCTGGAAAGATACAACAAAATATAATCTAACATTAAGTGCTTTCTCTTATGTTTTGGCCACATTGACAGAAGAGAAAACTTCTCTGGTTAATGTTTGACATTGAGTCTTGAACTTCATTGAAAGGCATAAACATGTATATATTGTCATATGTGGGGAAATTCAGTATTTACTCATGTTGGTAGATGTTGTTTTGCTTTAGACTAAAAATAAGTTGAAGAAAATTACATAGGCCATACTAAATCTCTTGGAATTATCAAAGAGATAACGGGAACATCAGAAGAGGTGTATTATTATAGTACAACAGCAAAACTCTAATACATACACATACACCACACAGAGACATATTTGAGAATCATGTAGGACAATAATTGAAATAACTGAAAAATCTATGAGTACTATGTGTTAAAGAAATATCCAATAAATACTTACATTTTAAAAAATCTTAAAATATTTAAATTGCCATTCCTTGAATGTTTCAGTGTATATTACTGCTATTTTACCTACTGCATTTGAATTATTTGAGAATCCTTATTTCTCAAAGATGAGCTCTAACTCTGTCAACTCTTTTCTAAGCATCAGTTTTTGTGTGTATTTTTTTAACTCATAGATCATGCTATTTTGTTTAAGGCTTACTCTTGTTAATCATGGCATTCTTCTTCTTTTTTTTTTAACCTATGCACTGTTTGCCAACATGCCCTGAACAGACACACCATGATATTTTTCATTTTATTGACATTTTTTTTTATGGTCAGCAAATTCTTCCCTCGAAGGGAATGGAACACTTAACTCTTTCAGATTACGTGAGTACCATTTGATATTCAAGAAATAATGTAATCTTGAGGTCTAATATCGGGTCATTTGTATAGAGAATATTTTATGTGATGTAGTGCGGATTAGTATAAATAAAATGATGACTGTTTTAATATTTCAGGACAATATCAATTCAGAATGAATACCAATCTAGTTATCAAGCCCAAGAAACATATTCCCAGAAATATGTAAAGCACATAATTATTAAGCTAGAAATACAATGATATTTACAAATTATAACAAAGAGGCAAATCTTATCAGTTTCCCTTTATTTTAGCTTACATTTTACATCTGTTAAGCTTTCTTGGCTTCCTTATTGCCCTTAGGAGAAAATCCCAAATTCTTACAATGGCACAAAATTTCTTCTAGGATGTGTGTCCTCTTTACTTTTGTAGACTTTTCATGCTTTACTTCCCTATACACAGGCCATGTTGTAGCTGTCCACACTGTTTGAAGTAGCCCTGTATAAATGCAGTTCTGTTTGCTTGAAAAACCCCTACACCTCTGTCTGATTAGTAAAATCTTCAAAGTTCATGAGAACTGGCCATTTATGTCATTTCTGTGAGGCTTCCTTCTATGGCAGAATTAGCTGTGATATTTATCTTGATCAGCATCCTGGTTCCAATTCTAAAGAGAAGCTGTGATGTTGTTTTTAACAATTCACTTACTTCCAGTCTCTCTCACTACATTGGATTTTTAGAGAGTAGAAAAAATTTTAAATTTTTTTATTGTTGACATTATTACAGATGTCCCCCATTTCCCCCTCCTTTGCCTACCTCCACTCAGCCCCAACTCCCCCTCCCTTGGCCCTCACTACATTACTGTCTGTGTCCATGGGCTATGCATATATATTATTTAATTTCTTCACCTTCCTTTATTCAGTCTTCCCACCCCACTCTCCTCTGACATTTGTCAGTCTGTTCCATGTATCTATGCCTCTGTTTCTATTTTGTTAGTCAGTTTATTTTGTTCATTAGATTCCACATATTAGTGAGATCAAATGGTATTTGTCTTTCTCTGACTGGATTATTTTGCTTAGCATAATAATCTCCAGGTCCTTCTTTTTTACAGCTTTGTAGTATTCCATTGCGTAAATGCATCACAGTTTTTATATCTTCTCATTTACTGATGGGCAGTTGGGCTGTTTCCAGATCTTAGCTATTGTAAATAAAACTGCTATGAACATAGGGGTGCAAAGACTCTTTCTGATTGGTGTTTCGAGATTCTTAGTATATACACCCAGAAGTGGGACTGCTGGGTCAAAAGGAAGTTCCATTTTTAATTTTTTGAGAAAACTGCATAGTTTTCCATAGTGGCGCACAGGTCTGCATTCCTACCAACAGTGCACTGAGGTTCCCTTTTCTCCACACCTTTACTAGCATTTGTTGTTTGTTGATTTATTGATGGTAGCCATTCTGACAGGTGTGAGGTGATACTTCATTGTAGTTTTAATTTGCATTAGTGACCTTGAGCAGTTTTTCATATGTCTATTGGCCCTGTGTATGTCCTCTTTGGAGAATTGTCTATTCAGGTCCTTTGCCTATTTTTTAATTGGATTGTTTGTCTTCCAGGTGTTGAGTTTTATAAGTTCTTTATATATTTTGGAGATTAACTCCTTATCAGATGAGTCATTGACGAATATGTTCTCCCACACAATGGGTTCCCTTTTCATTTTGTTGATGGTTTCTTTTGCTGTGCAGAAGCCTTTTAGTTTGATGTAGTCCCATTTATTTATTTTTTCTTGTGTTTCCCTTGCCCTCAAAGACATACTGGAAAAAATATTGCTCTGAGAGATGTCTGAGATTTTACTGTCTATGTTTTTTACTAGGATTTTTATGGTTTTGCTACTTACATTTAAGTCTTTTATTCATTTTGCGTTTATTCTTGTATATGGTGTAAGTTGGTGGTCTAGTTGCAGTTTTTTACATGTACCTGTCCAGTTTTCCCAACACCATTTATTGAAGAGACTGTTTTTACTCCATTTTTAAATCTTTGCATCTTGTCAGACTCTCTGGTATATAGTTGATGCTCAGTAAATATTTGACTGAATTAAATGTGTGTGGCAATGGTAATGGATGAAGAGGGCAGTGCAGAGGATGAGGGAAAGGAACACACCAAACAGCTTTCCCTCTGAAGACTAATTTGAGGAGACTCAATACACAACTGTGAGAAAGATATTGCACATGAAACTATTGACTGGGATTTATGAACTGTGCCCAGAAAACAGCAGGATTTTTAAGGCTGCATGGACATAAGTGTTCCATAATGTTTAGAAGTAAAAACAAAAGAGTTAGGACTCATTGAGATGTCCACACCTTCTAGTTTGGTCTTAAATTAATTTTCCCGTTATACTTTTAAAAATTTTCTCTTTTAAAATATCTAAGTTTTATTATTTTTTAAAATTGAATTTATTGGGGTGACATTGGTTAGTAACATTATATAAATTTCAGATGCACAATTCTATAGTACATCATCTGTATATTATGTTGTGTGTTCACCACCCCAAGTCGTTTCTTTTCATCCCCCCCTTACCCTATTTTACCTCCCCCACCCCCTTTTCCTGATGGTAATCACCATATTGTTGTTTCTATTTTTTTTGCCTAATTCCTTCATGTTTTTCATCCAACCCCCCAAACCCCTGCCCCTCTAACAGCTTTCAGTGCATTCTCTGTATCTATAAGTCTGTTTCTATTTATTTGTTAGTTTATTTTGCTCATTAGATTCCACATATAAGTGAAATCATATGCTACCTGTCTTTCTTTGACTGGCTTATTTCACTTGGCATAATAGTCTCCAGGTCCCACAAAGGACCCTGAATAGCCACAGCAATCTTAAGAAGAACAAAGTTGGAAGAATCAGGGGACCAGATAGCAAACTATACTACAAGGCTATAGTAATCAAAACAATATGGTACTAGCATAAAAACAGACATATAGATCAACGGAATAGAATAGAGAGCTTAGAAAAAAAACCCCACACATTTGTGGTCAGTTAATATTTGACAAAGGAGGAAAGAACATACAACGGGGTAAAGACAACCTATTCAATAAATGTTGCTGGGAAAATTGGACAGATACGTACAAAAAAAATAAAACTAGACCACCATCTTACACCATACACAAGAATAAACTCAAAATGGATTAAAGGCTTAAATGTTAGACTGGAAACCATAAAAGTCCTAGAAGAAAGCATAGGCAGTAAAATCTCAGATATTTCTTTTAGTAATATTTTTTCTGATATATCTCCTGGGCAAGGGAAACAATAAAAAATACAAACAAATGAGACTGAATCAAACTAAAAGTTTTTGCACAGCAAAAGAAACCACCAACAAAATGAAAAGACAACCCACTGAATGGGAGAACATATCGCCAATGATACATCTGATAAGGGGTTAATTTCAAAAATATATAAAGAACTTATAAGACTCAACACCAAGAAAACATCCAATTTAAAAAATGAGCAAAGGACCTGAATAGACACTTCTCTAAAAAGAACATTCATATGGCCGGTAGACATATGAAAAGATGTTCAACATCACTAATCATCGGAGTAATGCAAATTAAAAGCACAATGAGATATCACCTCTCATACCTGTCAGAATCAATAAACAAGTGTTAGTGAAGATGTGGAGAAAAGGGAACCCTCTTGCACTGTGGTGGGAATGCAGATTGGTGCAGCCACTGTGAAAAGCATTTTACTTTTTTTAAAGCAATTTATGCTGGATGAACTGCTATGAAATTTCTCTGTGACCTTGGAAAAGTCATTTAATGTTGTTAGGCCTCAAAATGCTTACAAAAAATAGAAGGGATTCAGTATTCATACTAAACCAATATTTTTGTTTTTCCCTAACATCAAATAGTTTAAAGAAACCATATTTTACAAGCTTAATATATAGAATCCTACTTTACTCCTTGACTTAATTTATGGGCTGCTCAATAATTTCCCTACTCAACTTATTTTTTCTTATCAGCTTGCTACAGTATTTACAATTCCCACCAGGATCTGCCTGGGCTCAGAATTACCTCTATAGGCTCCCTAAAATGCAAACAAATTAGAGAAATTATCTAAACTCATTGAATATGGATTAGTGATCTTTAAAACTTAAATTTGATCAGGTCACTGCCTTACATAATATTTTTTTACTGGCTTCCCACTGGGTTTAGGATAAGGACAAATTGTTTATTGTGATTTTTGAGCCCCAGCACATTTAATCTCCACCTTCTTACCCACCTCTCCAGACACATCCCGTTATATTCCTCCAGCTTTCTGGGCTCCAGCTACTCCACCTTTTTTTCAGTCTCCTGTAGTCACTGTTCTGCCTGTCACTTGCTGTTCCCCTAAGCCCGTCTAGACTGCTGGTTAGTGCCTGTTTATCTTTCACTTAGCATTTAATTGCTGCTTTCTCAGCAGCGTTCCTGACCTTCATGACTAAGTCAAATGCCCTCTTCCAGACTCCCACAGCACCAGGCCCCTCTGCTTCACTGGCTTCACAGCACTTCTGTGACTATCACATTCCTGTGGATCTTCTTCAGTAGATCATAAACTCCCTGAGGCCAGGGATTATGTCTCCTTTTGCTTACTGTTAGGTTCTTCATATCCCGTAAGTTAGGCCTATCCTGCTTCATAGTATTGTGACCTCTATAAATAATATTTGTTAAGTGAATGGATAAAGATTAAATGCATGAATAAAATATATCACCAGTTTCATCAGCTCTAAGCCTTAAAAGACCTTGGAACTTTGTGAAATGAGAGTTAAAACTGATTAAAAACTTAAGCTTCCCGGTGCTTCCCAGGGTCCCCACTCCTCAAGCAGCCTGTTTCCCCCCTACTTCTCCTGTTCCTCCCCTGTTCACTGCACTTCAGTCACAGTGGCTTCTGTGCAGTTCCTCAAACGCACCAGGCATGCCCTGACCCTACACCCTGCAGGCGCTGGCCTTTTCCTTCTTGGAGCTCTCCTCCAAACTTCCCCGAGGCTGACCTCTTTTCCTAGAAGCCAGCTTCTTGGGTGGCGGTCTTGGCCTCTCTTTGAGAATACAGTCCTCTCCCTACACCTCCCACATCCTCGCTCCCTGCTTTGCTTTGCCCAGAGCCATGCTATCTGCTGATGGCCTATGGAATTTACTTTATTACATTATTGCTTTTCTGTTTCCCTTCCAGAATGGAAGCTTCCTGGGGCCAGGAATCTCTGTTTGCTTCACTGATATAACCCAAATACCTACCTGGAGCATTGCCTGACAACACGGGGTAGGTGCTCAATAAATATTTGTTGAATGAATGCAGGGAAGGTCATGGACAGAAACATTGTCTAGGTGAGATGTCAAATGAAAAACACCCCGCAATCAAATCACTAGATTCCTGGTGGAGGGCAACAGAAAGGGCAGGGTTTTAAAGACAGTCACCCACACCTCCATTTTACATTAGGCCTGACCCTGCTTTTAAGTTGATGAACATTTATGGAGAAAGATTCTAATCTACTCCAAATAATTGATATAATAGATATACTTATGGGCATGGCCATGCTTTTGACAGATGAGACATTTCTACCCATGAGTCCTGCTTTATAAATATGGCAGACTGCTATATAAACATAGTGCTTGAGAACTGTATTTGGGCGGGGACCACCAGCGCAGCCCCCAGAGCCCAGCCTGCACCTGGGTGGGGAGGATTGGGAGTCAAGTGGGCGGAGGAAGCGGAGGGGTGAGGTGGGGAAGAGGGGAAGGGAAGGGGTGAGGAGGAGAGGGGAGGGGTGGAGTGCAGAGGAGGGGAAGGGGAGGGGTGGAGTGGGGAGGAGGAGAAGGGGAGGGGCTGGGAGGGGTGGAGCAGGGGGGAGGGGAAGGGAAGGGGAGAGATTAACCAAAGAATTTGTATTCATAAATGCATTTCCCATGGACACAGATAGTAGTGTGGTAAAGGCCTGGGGCAGGGAGTGGGTGCAGGGTAGAAGGGGTCAATGGGGAAATAAAGGGGACATCTGTAATTCTTTCAACAATAAAGATAAATTTAAAAAAATGTTCCAATCATCAAAATAAAAAATATTAAGAGGCAATCCCCATCCTGTGATTCTGGTCCCTTTGGTCCACGGGGCTGGTTACCTCTTTTGCTAATAGGAAGATTAAGTTACTGCAAAATGGAGAGAGAACTGTTTGCTTGTTCAGAATTGTTGCAGACGTCTGGTTGCAAGCATGGGACCTAAGACAGTCCCTGCTTCTGTACAGAGAAGTCTCCCATTTGAACTGCGTAGGGAGCGGGAGAGTTGGTTGTGAGTTAAGTAATACCCTCTAATGATGCAAAAAAAGTAAAAAAAGTATTGTTTCACAAGATGTTTGTACTCAAATATTTTTCAGTTCAGATCCTCAGCTATTTTATTGAATGAGAGTCTGGAGCTGAAAGGTACAAGAAGAATAATGTTGCATTTCCTTATGTCTCAGGAAACACTTTTTATGGCAACTTGTCAGATTTTCTATGAATAAACCCACTTTTTTAGACATTGATAAAGTCTTCCTCATGTGGTATTTTATACAAGAACACTTCAGATGTGTTATTAGATGTGACTGATTTTAACAAATCCTATTAGATTTGTATCAATTAGTTACATGTTCTATTCAGTCTTTTGTGAATCATGGCCTTTTTGCTTGAAAGATGGCCTATTTGGAGCCTTTGTATACGTACATTCCTGTTTTTGTGACAAAAACCTTTAAAACTTTTCCAAACAGAAAAATGATGGCTATCAGAAATATTCTGTTTTAGTATGAGTTACCATTACTGTATTTGTTTACCAAACGGATCAAACTTGCTTGCTTTTACTCCAGTTGGACAATTGAAGAATTTATTTATTACCTTTATACTTAGGATAAATGTATTTAAGCTTTATTCTTTAAGATTGACAAGCTATTTGACATTTATTTAGCACTTGGAAAATCTGAATACTCATGACGTATAAAAAAAGAAGAAAAATAATGGAAGTGTCCCGAAAGGATTTTAAATAATACATCACTTTAAAGAGGGAAACTTGCAGAAATTTTATAGTCAGCGGAAAATCATAACTAAGTTGAGTTTAAAAATCAATTGTATCAGACTTACAGGAAGTTAGATAATTTTTAAGGTCAAACTTGAAGTCGTAAGAATGATAATACAAACTTCATTCTCAAGTACAACTGCCAGGAATGTATTTAGTCTCTTAGTAAACACATAAAGAAAGATCGTTTGTTTCTTCTATTGCTACTCTTGCTCTTTGAATCTTTACATGATTTTCTGCCAACATTTCCTGTAAGTTTTCTCCAAAAGGAAGTTTTTTTTTAAAAAAAAAATATGTTTTTCGTGTTCTTTTAGAGAGAAAGGAAGGGAGAGGGATAGAGAGATCAATGAGAGAGAAACATCATCCATTGGCTGTCTCCTGCACACCGCCTACCGGGGGCGAGCCCGAAGTCTCGGCATGTCCCCGACCGCTGAGTCACACAGGCCGGGCATCTCCCAAGGAAGGTTTTACTGGAAGATTTCCTCTTCTATCCCTCCACCCATTCTTCAACCTTTTTAAAAGAATTGGGAAGAAAGAGAACTAATTGTAAACAGTTAACACTGTGATCTCAATAAAATTATTTAGGCTACTGAAGCTCTCCCTATTCATTGTATAGTTGTAAAAATTAACTGCATTAAAATTTCTTGTGACTTTTGTTATACTGGCATTCATATCTCGCATTTTATAGAAAGATTTCTAGTTGAAGTCCACCAATGGTCGAGATTTCAAGTATCTAGGCAATGACTCTTGTTACATATTAATGGCTATTTAAAACATTAAATCAGAAAAAGACCAAGCCAAACAAAATAAAATTGCAGGTAGGTGAGGTCATGAGATATGGGACTTGAATTGGGGAGATGCAAAAACCTTGTTTTTAAAAAAACTGGAAAATGGAAAGCTTTATTCTTTCCATGAATTTTAAAGAGTGAACAAGCTTAACCCACTGAACACAACTCTGAAATGTTTCTAATTCCCTTATTATCGATGAAGGTAGACTGGAGAATGCGGAGAGAATTTCACCTTAGGGAAATGTACTGCTGTGCATTTTCAGGAACTGTATAGTCCATTTCTGCCTCTATGCTTGAAAATTAACAGCATGTTAACAGAACTATTGCCTACACTGTGGCACTTTCTGCTTAAGATTAGGCCATTAAATATTGATGGAGATAATTGTTCCTGCACTTGAACATCAGAAGGATGGAACTAAGAGTAGTTTAACTGGCATTTGCCTTTATGCTTGGTAAATAGAGGGCTGGATTTTAAACTATAGAAGGATAAGTATTACCACGTACTCAGTTCCACAGCCAAGGCATCATTGATCAGAAACTGGTTTGTAAAAATGTTATAGTAAAAGTTAAATGAAACAGTTCAGCTGAGCTTTGTTGTAATTTACTGAAATAGAATGTGTTAAAACTGTGCCTTAAGAACATGAAAGCAGGATTTCTTGCCATTTGTCTAGTTATTTTTTTATTTTAAAATGATATTCACATGTGTCATGGTAAGAATTACTGTAGTATTTAGTATATCTTATAATCTAGAAGACTTTATACCTTTAATAAATAATGCCTTAGGCAACATGCTGATTGAATGAAAGACTCTGGGACTTACTCTGTTCCATTTCAGTTCATTGTGTAAATGTCTGTCTTCTCACCAGATTGTGAGTTTCTTGAAGGATTAAGTCCTGTTTATTATCCTAACCTCAGTGCCTAGCACAGTACTTAATACATCCTAGGTAATCAATTAATAAAAGTAGGATTTATATTTGCAACATGACTCTTACCCTTGATATTCTTACCCAGTTATAGAAATATCTCATCTGACTGAATTGAGTATTACTAGCTTTGAATGACTATGAGGAGCAAATTATTATTTTGGTTTGATGGAAACATGGGCCTTCATGACAAGCAGATTTGTGTTGGGATCTAGGCTCTATCACTTACTGCCATGTGATTTGAGTCAGAGTATTTAAAATTCTTAACCCTTGGGTTTTTTATTAGCAAGACAGGGATAATAATTTCTACTTCATTGAGCTGTTGTGACAATAAGTGAAGTAATGTTTTTAAAAGATCTATCCACAGTGCCCAGAACGCCATAGATTTTCATTGGCAGCAATTACTTTTTAAAAAATTACATATAGAAAGAATTTGGGCTATTTCAAGAATCTAGCCAATGAGCCTGTCTTTTAATTAAAACATAACAAAGCAATAGTGTCCAGAATGTGGCAACAATATTGGGGGATTATTTATTTAATTAAAATGACTTTCAATATTGTTTCTTTTATGTTTACATTTTTTTACTTATCTTTTTACTTACTTACTTTCAATATGCTAAGCCTGTGTGTCACTAATGACTTGCTGGATACATTGAGCCAACCCAAAAATGAATTAGAACACAGTTTATGATTTGGTGAACACTGTTGTTATAGATTGAATTGGGTCCTCTCAGAATACAGATGTTGGAGCCATAACTCTCAGTAGTTCAGAATGTGAATGTAATTAGAGATAAGACCTTTAAAGAAGTAATTAAGTTAAAATGAGGTTGTTATGGTGGACACTAAGGCAGTCTGACTGGTATCCTTATATGAAGGGAAGCTTAGGCCAAAACAGAAGAGACAGCAGGAAGGCACACTCGCAGAGCAAAGATTATGTGAAGGCACAGCAAGAAGGCTGACTTCCGTAAGCCAAGAAGAAAGGCCTCAGAAGAAATCAACCCTGCTGATACCTTGTCTTCGACTTCCAGCCTCCAAAACTGTGAAAGATATGCTTCTGTTGTTTAAGCCACACAGTTTGTAGTATTTTGTTATGAAAGGTTTAGAAAATTAATATAACTGTGAACACTAAATTCAAGTAAGTTTTAACTTTATAGAAATCAAACAAGTAATTTAAAAATTTACCTGGTAAAGTACTTAAACTTAACCTGGTAAAGTGTGAATCCACTCTCATGTAATGATGACTTTTCACCATGAACTTTGAAAGCCATTCCAAAGAAACCTCCAAAAAAGATTTTGAATGTTTAGCATCAATGTTGATTCAGCGGGCTCCTTGATGTTTGACCTCCTGCAATCTGAAGCTCCTGTACCCACTGGTAGAACCTTATGCATATGTCTCCTTATGCTATCTTATTTCTTTTGGTAGCGTGTTAGGTACATCTTCTTGATGCTACATTTCCCAGGCTTCATAGATTTTTGGTATCATTTGATTTTTGATTTCCTAATATGTTAAACTGTTTTCTTTGGCTGACCCTGTTTGGATGTGCCTCATTTTAGCTGAGTGTCAGGTAAGCTCCCATGTGTTGCCTATTGCTAAGGCTCCTTTCCCCTATCTTTCGCTTTGGTGTGGCACCCACTTACCTATCTCTCCAAATTTTACTTCATTCCAATTGGTTTTGTTGTTTCGAAGAGTTAAAGTTTCTTCCAGTTTTTTATACCATCAGCATAATGAAAGTGAGGCAAAGCAGCACAGTAGTTAGGTGAGGGCCCTGGGGTTGCCCTGCATGTGTTCGGATCTCCGTTTTGCTTGTTTCTACCTGTGATTTGTTGGACTACTTACCTCTCTGAGCCTCAGCTTCCTTCTTCTTAAAATAGAAGTTTCAATGGTTCTTATGTTATGGGTCATTGTGAAATTAAATGAGATGATATGTGTAAAGTTCTTAGCAGAAAGAATGGCACGCAGTAAACCCTTAAATTATGTTAACTGTTGTGTTCATAGAACATCTATTTCCAGAAAGCAGCAATGCTTCAGCAATGGCTGAATTTTGAGTAAAAAACGCATGATAGAAATCTAGTTGCCTCTGAAAAGATGTAAGTTGTTGCTTCTTTTTAGGAGCAACATTAAACTGGATGGGCCAAAGCCAGCAGCAGCTAGTTTTCACCTAAGAAAATAGCCTAAAAAGTTACAATTGTGCATTTCTCTCATGCTTTTTATTTTTAAAATAGAACTCTCTGAAGTCTTTGCATGAGTATAGGACTAGTCAATATTTCACCCTTGATCTCATTTTGATACTAGAAATATGTAGACTTTGGGTGGGAGGGCAGAAAGTAACTGAATGCATTTCAACCACATTAATTTGGTTCAGCTAAAAACAATATGTGTAATCACACTTCCAATCAGCTTCCAACTTCTGGCATTCTCATAGGACAGGACGGTGCAAGCCCAAAGGGAATAAGTTCATGTAGACTGATTACAAATGCATTCTGGCATACAGGTGGATAATTACAAATTCATTTCTTTTAGACCATTTTTTAAGAGTTTTTACCTTCTGGTCTCAGGAAGGAGCCACCGTTGCTTGACCTAAGATAGCATAAATACAGGGTGGGGCAAAAGTAGGTTTACAGTTGTTTGTATGGAAAATAAAACAATAATTAACAAATAATAATACAAGAATAGATTCTGTTTCATGTACTCACAACTGTAAACCTCCTTTTGCCTTACCTGTATTTGTTGATGAAGCAGTAGAAATGTTCAATGTGTCCATCTTAACAGACCTTCATGGTGAAATGAGTCACATTCTCATTCAAATTTGTTACATTTGTTGACTAAGCTGGGAATGTTATGTAAGCTATATTAAAGACAAATGTTAAGGACTATAATCCATTTTCTTTTAAAATTATTTTTTTAGAAATGCTTAATGCATATTCAATTTTATAAAGCCTCTCTTTTCAACTACACCAACTTTCTACTGTCAAAGCTAGAAAACCTCTGTAGAATTAAAAGAGATAAAATTTTACTTTGAACTTTTTTCTAAGTAGATAGTTTCATTCACAACCAGATAAAGATATCTTTGTATCCTACTTATTGCAATAATAGACCGGATGGATTCTTGGTAGAACCTGAATATTTTTAAATGCTGTATATGTTCTAGTTCTAAATTGCATGTTTTAAGCATATTGCTTTGAAATCCCGAAAAAAAAAATGCATACTGAATTTTGATGTGTTCTAAAACAGTCATGAAAATTAACATCTTCCCTCAGCCCAGGGCCAAACAGATTTTTTTGCAGGGCCAAATTAGAATCTGCCTACAGGCTTCAGATAAAAAAGGTAACAAGCAGGCAACTTTATAAAGTCAGAAAAGGCAAAGTAATGTTACATGGCTATCTTTTTTGGTAATCTAAATAGCTAGAGAAGAAAATAATCTTTAACTTCGCCTAAACCATCCAGAATGTGTGGATGCTAATAGATCTTTTCCAGGATGTAAGCATGCATAACAGTACTTTATCTTCTACAGGCAACAAATTGTTTTAATGTGGAAATATAAGTTACAGGGAGTAGAACTACAAGCCATGCTAACTAGGTAGCCTTTTTATATTATTTTTTTAGAGTTCGCATTTGAGCAGGCCTAACTTGTTGTATACAACAACTCAGAGAGTTAGGGACACTTACTACTTCCAGGTTGCATTTAAGAGAACTGAGACCAGAAGAGTGTCAATAACTTACCCAGCATCACAAAACTGGTAAGTGGTGCTTTAGCTAAGAAAAGGGAAATAGAATTGGGACAGAAAGAGAAGGCATGAATGGATAGATGATAGATAGATATAGATGATAGATAGATAGATAGATGATAGATAGATAGATGATAGATAGATAGATAGATGATAGATAGATAGATATAGATATAGATAGATGATAGATAGATAGATGATAGATAGATAGATAGATAGATAGATAGATAGATAGATAGATAGATAGAGATAGATAGAGATAGAGAGATAGATAGATAGATAGATAGATAGATAGATAGATAGATAGATAGATAGATAGATGATAGATAGGTAGATGATAGATAGATAGATGATGATAGATGATAGATAGATAGATAGGTAGATAGATAGATAGATAGATAGATAGATGATAGATAGATAAATAGATAGATGATAGATAGATAGATAGATAGATAGATAGATAGATGATTGATAGATAGATGATAGATAGATGAATCGCAATATATGTGTGTATGTGTATGTCATTATATACATCCCCATCATCCTCACACATACATGTAAATATGCTTTATGTGTTTCTGCTTTTCCAGTTTGCTGTGTGCCATTACCACACCTGGACTATCCGTAATGCATTTCCTCATTCCTTGTATGTGTTCATCTACAAAGACCTGCTCAAATTCTACTTCATTCCTGAGTCCTTCTATGAAGATTCTTGATGTGAATGATCATCTCCCTACTCTAAAATGCCATTAGCTTTATTCTTGTTTATTTACTAATACTATTTTGTAGGGTACACTGTAGCCAGTTGCTTTTCTTGAATGGAGCAATTTGAAAAGTGTTTCCCCTCAGTGCAACACATACAAAGGACACAATAAGTGTTCATTGATGCATCAATGTGTAGGTTGATTGGAGCAAGCAAACTCCTGTCATTCATGTACCATTTCTCCCTTGTACCAACATCTGATGTGCTGTTGCTTCTTGTGGTCCCATTACTATTACAGTTCTAATCAGAGGTGTCCAAGTGGAGTCTACTATCTCCTTTCTGGTAGAACTGATTTCCAGCATTCTGTTCCACTGAGTCCTTTGCTGGGTCACTTCTTGGTTCACTCTGACAAGCTTGTTTCACAGTTTTATATCCTGTCTAGTCTGGTGAACAGTGCCTTACAAGGAAAGTCTAGAAAGGAATCAACCAACCAGCCAGGATGTTTTCCTTACAACAATATTTTATGGTCCTTTATAAAGCTGCTGAAATGGGTGTCATTCTTTTGCAGTTCTCTCAGCAGATTACAGTTCTAGTGCCAGGGGTGTTGGTCATATCTAAATCCAGACACTTGTAGAGTAGATGAGAACTCTCTCTTCTCCAGAGTTCCCAGTAAGCCTGGGCTGCAGGATGGTCATTTTAATTGCAGAGTAAGGACTGAAACCTCATTGCAGTCTTCTTCTTCCTTTGAATTCCTTCCCAGAGCAGTTAGCCCTAGTAGGCTAAGCTCTAAAGGGTTGGTAAAATACCCCAATTGTTCTTCATTATACTCTTTTCATTTACTGTGCTGACAGAGTCAAATGGCTCTACAAAGATGTTATGTTGGCTGCAATTACTCCCTCCCCCCTCCCTCTCATCCCTGCCTCCAATCTTTGTATTTCCTAAACTGTTTCAAATCTTGGAGGAGTGAGTCCTAAGGGAGACCAGAGTTCAGATTTCTTAATCCAGTGATCTGGGGTTACAAAAAATAAAATATGAAATTGTAATTATGTTATTCTTGGGTTGAAACTGGATAAACATAAAATTCTTTGTCTAGGAGTACCCAGATTATGGATATAAGGGACTGTAATAGAATCTCATCATCTGTTCAGTCAGGGCCAATATTCTAGGTGTGCCAACCGTGGGTGAGTTTTATAATGAGCATGCTCATGATCTACTTTATCAAGAAAGATGTAGCACAAACCTTTTATTATAAATTTCATCTATAAGAAGTTTGAGAAACTGTTTGTGAATTTTTTTTCTTAATGTGGCTGATGAACATACTCACTGGGTTAAATGCTGAAGAAGGGGTGGGGGGCTGTGTTGCTGGTTTTACAAAATACAAGAATCTCTCTATGGCCTATCTTAACTCATCCCCCCTCCAGTGAGTAAATGATACCTGATAGTTCTTGAGGGAAAAATAATTCCTTTAAATCTTCCAAATCTCTCTTCAAAAGACTCTATTTGTCCTAACTGGTAGTTCTATGTGTGGCAGTGCTCAGATTAATTCTAAAAAAACTAGATTAATGCTTAGGGGTGGACAAAATGGAACACACATTCTCTCTTCCCCCTCCATCACCCTCTGCCTTCTTTGTCAATACCATATTATACATTGAAAAGTTGCATAGAGAAAACGCACACACATTTAAATGACCGAACATTTAGCAGCAATGTATATTAAGCTTATCTACCGTATATTTTTTAAAGCTTAGGATAATTCATAATGAGGGAAACTATATTTGTTTGCCCTATAAAAAAGGAAGCATGCCATTCTAGTCCACTATAGTAGGACATGTGTTGTTTGTTAGCTTTTGTTTTTGTTTTTATAAGATAATGAATTGTACCCTTCTCCCCTGTGATTTGGAGTTTAAGGTTTCATATATGTGGGATATAACAGAATAGAAATATTAATTGCTAAACAGAGATCATCCTAGTTTTGTTGGTCTTATTAGCTCAAAATAATAAATCCCAACTCTAGAGATAGTTTAAAAAATGAAACAAAGAAATGAAGCTAGGCAAAGTTCCATTAAGCTATTTTTGACCTTTAAGGTTAACTTGGAGACGTACACTCAACAGTATCTTCTTTCCCTTAAATGCCCCATTGTGAGCCCTTGTCCAGGTAAATATCTACAGATAGGCAGTTAGAGGCAGAAATAAGACTAAGTTTTACATTTTCAAAATTTGGAAAAGAAGAACATGGTAAACAAATGTTTTCTAAAGTATTCACAGGTCTTTCAATTACAACTCAGCAGAAGAAGTTTCTAATAAATCCCTTACAAACACATGAGCATATTTACATTTGGATGGTAAATGTTAGTAATTACCTTACTAATCACTACTCAAACTCATTTCTTTGGAATTCACAAGGTTTTCTCGAAACATTTAACAAAACGCACAGATAGATTCTGGATTTATTACAGTATTCACAGTACATGATTGATTACGTACAGCTATTATCAATAACACACTTTCCTGCATTCATTCACACTTTTAGTGTTTTACTATACTTGGGGATACAGAGAGGAACACAACACAGTTCCAGATCTCAAGAAACCACAACCTTTTGCAGGAAATGATACCATCACATCAGTTTTAGAAGTACTCATTAAATGTGAACAAAATGTGGAGTGATGAATTAGAAGATTTGGAGGTGAGAAGCCCTGGCTCTGAGCTCTTCTACCAGTTAATAGCTGTGTCCTAAGCAAAGCAGCTTCCCATCAGTAAAATGAGCTAGAAACTCCCTCATGGAGTTAAGAGGATTATATGAAACAGTGCATGTGAATCCCTTACCACATTCAAATTGTTTTTTTAAAAAAGCTATTATTATCATATCACTTGAATTTGGTCAGGAATTATTTTCATTTTTTAGTCAGAAAAATACTAAGCAACTTATTTATCAATATACAGATTATAGGTAGAAATACTGGGATTCACACTCAGGTTTCAGTGCCAAGTAATTTACATGCTCAGTATTTTTTCTTTCTACTACATTAGCTCTCTTCTGAAATAGCTTCATTTCCATGACTTCCTTGAAAGGATAATGTTTGTAATTAATATGGTAAAGTCGTCCATGCAGTTCTTTCTAAATCTCCTTTTCTCTGGTCTATTTTGCTAAATCTTCTGTGAGAGGTATTCCTTTTACCCTTTTACAGAAATACTTATAATATTGAGGTATGATACTTGTTATTAAATGATCAGTAATAATTATAGGAGAAGTTATGCACTTTTTTTCCACCCAGGTATCACCATGTTATGGACCCAGCAACTTTAGACACTTAACTCTTATTTTGTGCCACTAAGCACAGTTTTAAAAAAGATCTTTAAAAAAGATGTCAGGTATGTACTAAAGCTTTGTCAGTTCTGTTTTCAGGCTAGAGTGGTTTTTTTTAACTGCTAAGTTATACACCCCATTGGAATCCATAACCATGGCAGGTTTTTCTAGGCAAATAGCACACCAGAGGAAAGTTTGGCTTTGAGTTTTTCTGATTTAGTTTATTCTTTGGTTGCCAATTTGCATTTTCCTCTGAAACAGATTAGAATTCTAATACATAAGCAAAAGCATAAAGCTAAGAAAGACAACCTCTAGCCTCCAACTAAAAGCGTAAATATGGGAAAATTATTTCACTAATTTCTTTCTCAGTTTAAACACCTATAAAAGTGGGTAATAATTTCTATTATAAAGTTTTGTTGTTTTTTTATCTTTTTTTAAAGTCCTCACCTGAGGATATTTCTCCCCATTGATTTTTAGAAAGAGTGGAGGGGAGGGAAAGAGAGAGAGAGCAATGTGAGAAAGACACATTGATTGGTTGCCTCCTGCATGAGCCCTGACTCCAGAGCTGGGGATCCTGCAAACCAGATACTTGCCCTTGACCAGGAATCAAACTCGCGATCCTTCGGTGTGCAGGTCGATGCTCTAACCGCTGAACCACCGGTCAGGGCAAAGTTCTGTTTTGAGGATAGAATGTGATCATGTGCTGGAGCTGGCCTATTGTTAATTATTCAGGAATTTTGAGAGGATGTGAAAATTTTGGTAGTTTAAAGTCAGCCATGGGGGAGTATTTACACCAAAGAAATTGCCAATTGCTGTAAATTAGAGCTTTCCTATTCCTTCCAGAAGAGTGGGTTTACAGAGCATCACAGGATAACCCTTGTAAACCACTTAGTAAAGTTCTAATCCCACATTAAGATTTGAATATTTTTAGATTTTCAGAGTATGATTATGACGTTAATTCAGGAATCTGCACAAGGATATTTTTCTGTTTCCTTTCCAAATGGTACCCATTTGTACCCTTTTGCTGACAGTAAAGATGTCAAGATGTTTGCGTTAAGAGCCCTGCATTTTGCCGGCTGGAGTGCTCAGTTGGCTAAGTGGTGGCCCCTGCACCAAAGGGTTGCTGCTGATCCCCGATTCCCGCCAGGGCCATGCCTTGGGCTTCAGGCTCCATCCCCAGGAGGGGTGGCGCAGGAGGCAGCCGACCCATGCTTCTCTCTCATTGACATTTCTCTCTCCCTCTCCTTTCTTCTCTCTAAAAAAATCAATGAAAACATTTAGAAAAAGACTTTTTTTTTTTAAAGAGAGCTACCTTTTAGTAATTGCACAAAAGAATCAATTAAAGAGGAATATGCAGAGCTTTACAAGAGAAAACTTCTTAGTTGACAGCCAAGATGCCTTAATGAAATGGAGACGCAGGAACACTGCTGATTGCAGGGCATTGTAAGGTTCCTGTTTATTCTTTCTCGTCAGTGGCAGTACACAAAGCATTTCATGAATTACTCTGAGCTAACATTAAAAAATAAATAATTTCTAAACATAACATGTCATCTCATTTTTCCGTTTGTTTGTCTGTTAGCTTCTATTACTTTTGGTTCTTCCATACAATAAATTTTGCTTACCTGGAAGTGAAGTGCTGGAAAAACACATACAAATTCAAAATGTGTTTTTAATGATAAGGTCTGTGGGCTTGGCTCTGAAGAGAGCATCCATATATCAAATACCTTTATGGCTCTGTCTTCTACTTGATCTGGACACAGGAAAAGCAGGATTCCAGGCAGAGGGGGGCAGTTTCCCAAACCTCACTTGTGTAAGTGATTAGAGGCGGCTGTTTGAATTCACATTTCAGAGGATGAGCTCAGAAATGGGCCACATTTTTTAGTAGGACTGCTTCTATTATGAGGGGTGGGGGCATCTGCTACAGCTAGATAGCAGATGTTGGAGATAGAAAACTCCCCATTTAGATATAAATTATATGGAGAAGAATAGAGAGAGTAAGTAAAGAATGTCAAAGGATGTTGAAAGAATATACCGACATGTTTATAGTGACTGTTGACTGATAGAAAAAAATTTGACTAAGGCAATTTTATTTTTGATAAAGTATTCAGAGAGGTTATTATTTAGATTGTTATATTCCTTTTATTTTCCTAGCATCTTATGTATTATAGTTTTATCTTATAATGTATACCTAATGCATATATTCAATACATATAATGTATAGTCTCACAGTAGTTTTAGGTTTTCTGATTATAAATGCTTTTAGACTTTTAAAAAACAATAAACACATATGTACACTTATGAGCTTATGGATGCATATGTATGACTGTTCATTTGCTTGTTTATTTATTTTAAATATGGAGCCATTCTGTTCTAAAACTTGCCTTTTCATTTCATCTAGTCTGTTTATTGTTTCGTGTTAGCACCTGTAGACTTATTTCATTATTTTTCAGAGCTATATAGTTTTCTGCTGATTGTATATACTTTATGTTACTAATATATTGATAGAAATGTAGGAGTTTCTAATTTTTTAATATTAAAAATAATGACCTTTCATTTGTATATCTCCATCTCTATATTTATATGTTACTGTATGTTTATGAGTCTTTCTATAGACTAAATGCCCAGAAGTGGATTTCTTATTATTACTTATTTTCTTAATTTTAGTTTTTTAATTACTGTTGACATACATATAATATTAGTTTCAGGTGTATAAAATGGTGATTAGGCATTTATATAACCTACAAAGTGATCATTCCATAAGTCTTGTACTCACCTGATACCATACATAGTTATTTGTTATTACTACTTTTAATTCTCAAAATAACCTTGCAAGGTAAGGTTACTATTGTTATATTCATTTTATTGTTAAGTAAACTAAAGAGTAAAAGGTTTAAGTAGCCTATCCTAAGTCATGTAGTTAGTAAGTAGAAGAGCTAGGTTGCATGCCTACCTCTTGTGTGAACACAGTACTCACACAGTCTGACTACACAGCACTATACAAAGCTGTCTCTCATTATTTCTGCCTCTCAGTATGACAATTATTTTTATAATTTAATATTTCTGAGGTTTGAATCCATCTTCCTATTGATGCCATTTTAACAATCATTGTCAGCCAGCTGACAGCATGGCATAGATGTCACTGCTGACATATGTGCACTTAGATTGCTATTTACTTGTTCCACGACTGGACACCTATAACCCCTCCACAAGCCATGGAAGGACCTTGAAGGCAGGACTGAGTCCTGGTGGTTGTCTGAAAATGTGATTCTTCATTTAAATAAATAATCACCAGTAACAAAGCTTGACAAATGGATGTCAAAAGCCTGGAAGAAAACCACAGAGATAATAGTAGAGAATTCTATAAAGAAATATTGTATCACCAACAATCTTGATAGAATAGTGGACAATATTTGTCAGAAAAAACCCCACATTGTTAACTCTGAGCCAAAAGTCTTTAAGGAGAACTGGACTGCAAATGTAAAGATCCCAACCAACTGATTTAGTTTATATATTCAATCTTATGTATGTATAGGATTTGAGGTCTAAATATAGAAGAGTTCTTTGAGTAAATAAAAATAATAATTGTAAAGGACAAGAAAATGTTGTACATAGTATAATTCACAGTACTTTTTTTTTCTTCCTTTTGGATATTGTAGTATAAATGTGCCCTTTACAATTAATGCCTTTTAGAGTCATTGAACTATATTAGCACCTACCTTATAGGGTTGTTATAAGAATTGCTTAGAACAGTGCCTAGTATATGATGAGCATTTGATAAATGATAGTTATTAAAAATATTTAATAGAAATTGCAAATTTTCTCCCAAAAGGGGTGGATCAATTTACAACACCAATTTAACAATTTTATTACGGTAATTTATAACCTAAAACATAATTTGGTATAATTCTTTATCAGAAATAAACAAGGCTATTATCTCAAACTTATCATATGTGACCATGCATCTTCTGTGCAGATAAAAGGGATATTTAAGTTTGCTGAAAGTCTAAAACAACAACAAAAAAACTACACACACAAAAAACACCTCCTATATAGTCCCATAATTACTTAATTCTACCTATTGTTTCCTCAAATAAATTTTGATTTCTGGGTTATATATGGGAATGAAAATTGCACTTTCACCAATAATTTTTTGATCTCTGGATAATAATAACAAATATTATCCAACAGATAAATTATATTTAAAAAATTAAAAATATTAATGGAAATTTATTGGATGCTTGCATTTTAGAAATAACATTGAGAACATATTACAAAGCTGGATTCAGGAATATTTTGTTACATATGAAATCAATGTATCTTCAAAACAACTTTTAAGAATGGGTGCCTGTTTTCACCTTCAAGAAAATCAGAATGTTGTTGGTAAGGAAACCATAGAAAAGCATATAAAATACACTATTCACATCTCTGTACAGTCACCGCTTACTGCAAATATACTCATGAAGGTGAAAGCTCATTCCACATATGTGTTCAACTAACTTGCTGACATGTCTTTCCATTTAGTTATCTCTTAAACCTCTGGTCCCAGAATTGCTTGTAGATCTCCTAAGGGAAGACCAAGTCAGAGGTTGGGCTGTTGCAAAATGATTGCAGTGAAGTTTTAGTTGTTTCTGTGGGCTATCTGAGGAAGAAGTTTGTCTTCATGCGGGCAGCCAAAAATTGGGTCATTAGTAGATACCCATGTCAAGTCCAAGAAATTGTCATACCTACTCACACAGAAGACAGCACGGTGCTGCTTACCTGAGCAGGGGGGCGTTGAGGCTGGGTAGTTATGTTTAAAATGTAGCAGGCCTCATGCCAGCATATCTAGTACAGTAATTGTTAAGATATGCAAACAATTGTAAGTGAAAGTGGAGTCAAGCATTTAGAGGCAGAAACACTAATTAGAACTAATTGACAAGTGTTATAACACTCACTAGGGTAGCTCTTTACATAGGAAAATGATAGTTACTGTAAATACAGTGATTAATTGCATTCTCTTAGCCATTAGTTTTCTTCCTGGCATCAAGCATGACTAGAATTTAGCCTCTGATTACAACTTCAAATTTATGGTAGATTTCTAAGTGAACGTTTCTGCTTCTCAAGCCGGTTTTGCTTCTGTAACTTCTATACATGTGAGTGTTTGTGTATGTTCTGTGTGTGTATACGTGTGTGCTTTATCATATTTCTACATGTGTGTGTTTTACTATAACATCTTTTTTGGATATAGACACAATTTGTAACTTCAATTTCTATTGTAGAAGCTACTCTCAGTCCATTGACATATTTAAAAAATGATCTACACTAGTAAGCATAAATAAAATTATCTCATATACTTTTTGTGATTAAATATTCTGGTAATAATCATTTGAAAACAAGTCTTCAAGTCTGTCAATCTAGCATCTGCCACCAACACTACAACTCTCTTAAGAAAAAGGAGAGTTATGCTGAATGTATTATTTATCTCTAAGTATATTTTACCATATTAAAAATATCTCTTGAAGACTCCTAAAACAGAGATTTCACTAAAAGCAAAACCAAAGGAAACACATTTGACTACTTCTCATAACATGAAATACGGTGAGGGAAAGTTTGTTAGATCAATGCCAGAGATTCCAGATGGTAGCTGCAGTGGAAAGACAATACAGCTTGAAAAGTTTGAAGATCTGGGTTCAAGCTATGATTCTATCACTAATTATCTGTATAACCAAGAAAAGCTACTTGCACACTTTTGATCCTAGTTATCTTGTCTTTAAAATGAGAGGAATAAAGCAGGTGTTTTCCAAAGCCCCTTCTTCCTTTGAAAAATTAGTCAATTTTAAGTTATTTATTTTGAAATGTTTCCAAGGTAAGTTCACTTGAGTGGCGTTTAGCCCATTTTCACAGAGAGTGGTGAAGAGCCTCTGGATTGAGGCTCAGACCTGGGATTGAGTCCCATCTGGTTTATGACCCTTATGAGCTTTACTTATTTCCTTGGGGTAGAGGTAAGGGAATCTGATAGCCTTGAATTGAGTTAGTCTATCCAGTTGTCCTGTTTCAATTACACAGGTATTATAAAATATCAGATTCTTTTTCTTCAGCTTTAGGGTAAGGAAAAGAATACATTTGAGGGAGTTAATGATCCACCTCTACATAACTCTCTTTTGAAAATGTGTTTGTCTAATTTTTGTAATCAAATCCATCATAGCCTCTTCTACAACTCAATCTCAGAGTAACTTAAAGAATAATTTTATTATTGTGTCAGTTTCCTAGGGCTGCCATAACAAATGATCACAAACTGGGTAGAGTGAGACAGAGGGACTTATTCTCTCATAGTCCTGGAGGATGGAAGTCTAAACTCAAACAATCTACAGGGCTCTGCTGCCTCTGAAGCCTCTAGGAAAGGATCTGCTCCATGCTTCTCTCGTAGCGTATAGTGATAAAAGACAATTCTTAGTGTTTCTTGGTTTATGGAAGCACCCCTTCAATCTCTGTTTCTGTTGTCACATGGTATCATCGCTGTGTGTGTGTCTTTGTCCAAACTTTTCTCTCCTTATAAGGACACCAGTCATTGCATTTAAGGCCCAACTAAATCCAGTGTGATCTCATCTTAAGTAATTACATCTGCAAATACCCTATTTCCGAATAAGGTCACATTCTGAGTTCTGGGGTAGATATAAATTTTGGGGGGATATTATTCAACTCATTAAAATTGTCACTTAAAGAAAAAATGACAACCCCAACAACTATCTCATGACAAATAAAATATTTTAATTTAAAAATAAAAAATCTCTCATGCTTGAGAACTATTAGGGACAGGTATTGGGCATTATTCTCAAAAATGGCTTATATTAGGTAAAACAGTGAGAAAATTACATTAAGTAATAATTTTATAATAAACCTTAAATATATGAACTTTATGGGATGATATGCAAAACTGAGTGCATGCCAAGTGTATTCAGCTGAACAGTTTTGAAGAGACAAAACTGTGGTTCATGAAAAACAAAAAAACACACACAAAGATAATGCCTGTTTCTTTCAATCCTAAATTGTTTTCCTCATGGCTTTTCCTCTTCTTTGAAAAGTATTTTCTTCTTAATTTCTCCATTTGACATAATCTTACATATCTACTCTTCTGTTTTCTTCATTTTTATCTTTTTTCTCCTAACATTGACATTTAAAATGCTATTTTTCTCCTAACATTGATTTTTAAAATGCTATTTTTAGCTTTGATATGTAACTTAGAACTGGTTTAAAGGTGACTTATTAAACTTGACTATCACCAGTGGAACTTGTGATACAACAGTGGAATTTAGCTACAGTCATTTTTTTTTTTTTTAAAGAAAGATGCCATGACTTATGTATTGACAAGTTTAAAAAAATACTTTTATTACCATCTTTTTTCTGAATCCTTCACTTCTCTAATGAATTTATAACTTCATTTTAAATTAAAATGTTGATAAGAAAAGTACAAAACATTTTATTTAAATTTAAGTCTGTAAGTAATGCGTCAAGTTCAAAACATTAACACATATACTTTATTGGAGAGAGAGAGGGGAACCAATAGTGAAAGGGCAGGAAGGGTGTGTTCAATGAAATACTGAGCAGTGAAATGGTATGATAAGGTTTGTATAGATATTTTTAAAGGATTTATCTTTTTAAAGAATGAAGGGAAGTGAGCACTATAAAGCAGAAATCTATGTAACTAAGGCTGGGAGCATTTAAAGTCAGTGCCAGTGATAATTCAATAAAAATAAATATATTTAAAGGAAGTTTAGAGTGTAAAATTGATAGTATAGGTTGGACAATGGAAGGAAAGGATTTGAAGATGACACACAGGTTTCTGTATTGGTTATTTTGGTAGAAGGTGATAGATAGCTTTAACATTCTAAGGAATATAAGACATGGATGAATAGGATTCTGGAAAAAATATGATTGACTTTGTGTTTATAACTTGACATGTTTATGGAGCATCAAAGAATAGAAACCCAAACCATTGATTTTTTTTTAATTTTTTAATTTAATTTTTAAATTTTATTTTTGTTTAAAATATTCCCTTTTTCTCCCCAATGACCTGTTCCACCCCGTCCCATTCCCCTCCCCAGTCCCTCTCCCCACCATTGTCCGTGTCCTTGGGTTGTGCATATATGCATATAAATTCTTTGGTTACTCTCACCCCCTCCACCCACCTGCCCTCCTCTATCCCTCTGACATTCGTCAGTCTGATCTATGCTTCCATGTCATTGAATCTATGATAACCTTGCTGGATAAAGCAATCTTGGTTGCATGTTCTTGCTTTTCATTGCTTGTAGAACTTCATGCCACTCCCTTCTGGCCTGAAGAGTTTCTGTTGAGGAATCAGCTGTCAGCCTTATGGGGGTTCCCCTGTAGGTCACTGCTTGTCTCTCTCTTGCAGCCCTTAATATTTTCTCTTTGTCCTTGACATTTGCCATTTTAATTATGATGTGTCTTGGAGTGGGTCTCTTTGGGTCTCTCTTGTTTGGAACCCTCTGTGCTTCCTGAACTTGTGTAGCTTTCTCCTTCACCAGCCTAAGGAAGTTTTTTATCATTATTTCCTTCACCAAGTTCTCTATCTCTTGCTCTCTTTCCTCCCCCTCTGGCACTCCTATAATGTGAATTTTGTTTCACTTGATGTTGTCCCAAAGCTCCCTTAGATTGTCCTCATGCTTTTTAAGTGTTTTTTCTTTTTGCTGCTCTGATTTTATGATTTTTTCTACCTTGTCTTCTGTCACTTATTCTATCCTCTGCTTCATTGAGCCTGCTTTTAATTCCTTCCAGTGCATTCTTGATATCACATACAGCATTCTTTATCTCTGTCTGAGTTTTGTTTATGGTATGTATCTCTTTTTTCATGTTTTCACTGAGGTCCTCGATCTTATCATCTAGTGTCTTCCTAAGTTCCTTGAACATCTTCATCATCCATACTCTGAACTCCGTTTCTGATAACTTGCTTAACTCCACCTCATCAAAGTCTTTTTTCTGGCTATTTTTCCTTTTCTTTAATTTGGGGGTTGTTTCTTTGTCTCCCCATTTTGGTAGGTCTTAGTGTTTGTATCTATATATTAGATATATTTGCTGTCCCCCAGTCTTATGGGGTGGGATTTTGTCTTGTGGGTCCTGTGGAGCCCAGAGGTGTGTTTTCCTTATACTTCTGAGCTCGTTGCTCTAGGCATGTCCCTCTTGTGGGTGTCCCTTTTGTGGTTTCTTTATGTTCTTCTATTGTGGTTGGGTCTAGATTGTTGTTGATCAGTCCTTGGGAGGACCATCCTCTCAGGTTGGCTAACTGTGTCTCAGCCCAAACCTCATCGTGTAAGCTGTTGTATGGGTGCTGGTAAGGCAGGACAATACACAACTAAACTTCCAGGAAACAAGAGGTATCTTACAAAATATCTTGAGTCACAATGAAAACAACCTTCATGAAAATAGAACTGGGAGAGTGAAGGGAGAACACACACACACAAAAACGCTTAAAAAAAAGAGAGAGAGAGAAAGAAAAGTAACGCTTAGAGAGAGAGATGTAAATTGTTGTTAATACTGGTGAAAATTTAGAAAATAATAATAAACTAAAATGTAAAAAATAGAGAAGCTACTGGGAGATAACAGAAGCAGAGAAAAGATTCTGAAAGAAGGGCCAGCAAAAAAATTAAGGGAGAGAATAGGAATAGGATAATAGTTGAAAATGAGAAAACAAAAATACAATAAAGAGAATAAGAGAAACTAACAATGGAACAATGTCTCCCTTCAGGAAGACAGAAGGGAGAATAACAAAAGAACAAAAGAAAAGTAGAAAAAGAAAAAGAAAAAAAAGTTATGCCAAAGGATCTAGAGGAGAGAGAGAGATATAGCCCAGCCAGGGAGGGAGTCTGGTAAGAGAACTGATGGAAACTATAGAGGAAAACAGTGAACTTGGTTATAATGATAAAGTCCCAGTTGTTAAGCAGGGATATCAAGAAAGTCTTGATAGTAGAAGCAAGGATAAAACAAAACAAGGCAAATAAATAAAACAAAACTAAAAACAAGCTAAGCAAGACAAAATTATTTCATAAAAAAGAAAAAAAAATTATTAAAAAACATTTAAAAAAAAAATTATTATAAAATTTAAAAATGAAGAAAAAACAAATTTTCTTCCCTTTCTTTTCTTCCTAAGGAAAAAAGAGAAAAAGGAAACAAACACACAAACAAAAAACAAACAAAAAACCCAAAACCAAAACCAAACCAAATCAAAACAAAAAAGCAGAAGAGAAAAAGACAGTCAATCAGGTGAGTTTCTTCTGGGCAGCTTATGTTGTCTGTGGGTCACTGTTTTGTGGGCTGGTTTCAGTTCTCCTGGGAGGTACTTGTGCATCAGCCAATGTGAGGAGCTGTCTAGGTTTGGCTCTGGTGTCCTTAGGTAGATGGTTCATCTGAGGCTCTCCATGGACCACCTCCTCTTGTCAGCTATTTTGCAACCTTGTAGTTGCCCGGTCTTGCTCCGGAGCCTTCTGTAGAGTCTTTAGGGTGCAGGGTGGCTAGTGTAGCTCAGGGTATCACTCCCCTTAGAGGTTTCGCTGTCAGGCACTCACTCTGCGGGAGTTAGTCTCTGCTCCACCGCCGGCTGCTCAGTCCCTACCCTGTCCTCTGATTCTAGTTCCCCAGGCTCTGGCCTGCTGCAGCTTCAGATTGATTTCAACCTGTTTCCTTTTCTGTTTGGGCTGTTTTGGGAGCCTGGGCTCAGTGGGTTTGATTAAAAACACATTCTGGTGGGCCCTTTGCCTGCCCAGCCCCCAGCAGGGGTTTCAGCATTTCCTCCAGCTCCCAAACAACAGTCCCTGAGAGTCTTATTCTTGTAATGTCCTCCTGTGAGCTGCTCTCCTTCCCCCTCAGGACTGTGCCCTGCGGGGTGTCTGGGGCCTCAGTGAGCGGACCCGCCCCTTTCCTGTTGGGGGCGGTGCTCCCGGCTGCAGGAGAGGCCGGCGGGCTCCGCCCCTCCCTGCTCAGCTCTGGTTGGCTGCTCGCACCAGGCCTGCCCCTCAGACCGTCTACTGCGCAGGCCCCAACCCCAGCCTCCACTGGTCTGTCCGCGCAGTGCACGCCGGGAAGGTGGGAGCCAGTTCTGGGATCAGACTCACAAACACACAAAGCAACACGCAGGCAGAGAGTCCGCCCCGCAAGGTCCCGCTGCCCGTGAGCCAAGGCCCCCAGCAGGAGGGGACCCAAAGTCAGCTCCACAAGCTCCCCGCACTGCTGGTCTCAGCAAAGGTGGGGCGGCTCCACGCGCCACCACCGGCCCCTCAGGGCTGGTCACAGGTCACGCACCGGGAGCTCAGGCAGGAGGGCTCCTCCCCTCCCCCACGCCATGCCGAGTCAGTGCTTTCTGGGGCTCAACAGAATGTCCCACAGGGAGGCAGAGGGTCCCCGTGTGCGGCCACTCATCACAGTCCTCTGCTCCCTTACCACTTGGGTGCCACACACTTTGGACGGCCTTCCCTATGGTCGGCACCCCGAGCATTAGACGCCAGTCACAGCTGCCACTAGAGGCTTTGTTTCCTAGGAAGGCGCCAGTCCCTCTGGGACTCACCGCTCCCCTGGGCCCCTCTGCCGTCTGCGGGGCGCTCCTTCCCCTCTCGTCGCTCCGGGTGTGGGGTCCCCGCTTTTGGAGGCCGCCGGCACTCCCGAGGGAAGGGAGCTTTGCAGCCTCCAGGCCTTGGGGCTCGGAGCCCAGCACAGGCTTCAGGGGGGCTCCGCCTTCCAATGCCCCCCTCTTACCGGACTCCGTGATGTGTCTTCAGTGCTCCCCACTCGTGCTCCGTCCACTCAGGTATGTTTCTCTGGTTTTTCCAAGCTGGTTCTGTAGGATTTTAGGAGGAAATCGAGTTCATGGCTGAGAGCAGGGGCGCTCTGCTGCTTCTCACAGCGTTGCCATCTTCCCCCTGCCCAAACCATTGATTTGAAGCTCAGAAAAAAATACCTTAGGTTAAGAGAATTTGAAATTTGATTGAATTTTTTTCATTTTTTTCCAAAAGAGAATTTTCAGTGGTTTATAAATAGGAAAAAAAATTGAAAATAAGTAATAAAAATGTAACAAAAAAGAAAATAAAGGTAGGAAAATTAGAGGGAGTAACAGTGAGACTGGTAAACAAAATGTACTGCTCTAAGCTGTTATACAGTTGATTGAAATAGGATAGAAATATTTCTTGAAGTTTTCTAGCAGCAATCATGAGGTGGGGAACATCATCAATGTTAAGTCCTAGCCAAAAAGAATATTATTTCTATACCATAGAAAATATTTTATGATGTGGATTCTAAAGGCTTAATTTGATTTACTAAAGAAATTTACAAAATTATATCTCTACTCAAAAGAATGGTTTTCTTGATGTGTTCTTAACTGAAAAATCTAAGTAAATAATACATTCTGAATGAAGATCTTGTTCTAGGGATTATGTACCATTCCCCTGCAGTAGAGAACACAAATTCAAAAAGATATTTGCATCCCTATGTTCATAGCAGCGTTATGTATACAATAGTGAAGATTTGGAAGCAGCCCAAGTGCCCATCAGTAGATGAGTGGATAAAAAAGCAGTGATTCTTTTACACAATGGAATACTACTCAGCTGTAAAAAGTAAGGAACTCTTATCTTTTGCAACAGCATGGATGGACCAGGAGAGTGTTATGTTAAGTGAAATAAGCCAGTCGGAGGAAAAGACAAGAACCATATGATTTCATTTATAAGTAGAATCTAATGAACAAAATAAAACTAAAAAAAATAAAACAGAAACAGAGTCATAGATATAGAAAACAGATTGACAGCTGTCAGAGGAAGGGGGTTGGGTGAAAAAGGTGAGGGGATTAAACAAAAAAAGAAAAAGAAAAAAACAGAATTCAAACACAGACAACAGTGTGGCGATGACCAGAGTGAAAGGGGGGTGGAGGGAGTAGGAGAGGGTAAAAGAGGGACAAATGACGATGGAAGGAGACTGTATTGTATGTTTACCACTATAGAGTGGTAAACATACAATACAGAATACACATGATGGATCATAGAATTGTGCACCTGAAACCTATATAATTTTATTAACCAAGGTCACTCCAATAAATTCAATTTAAAAAAAAAGTGCAGCCCGGCTGGGCATGGCTCAGCAGTTCAGCGTAGACCTAGGATCCAGGCGATCGGGGTTCGATTCCCGGTCAGGGCACATGCCCGTGTTGCGGGCTCAATCAATGACTCTCTCATCATTGATGTTTCTCTCTCTCTCTCTCTCTCCCTCTCCTTTCTTCTCTCTGAAATCAATAAAGATATATTTAAAAAGAAAAAAAAAGTGCAAATAGCCATGCTTTATTTTTGGGGCAGTCCAATTGTTTCCTGAGTTTAGATTGGTCTTTCCCACTCAATAGTTTTCACTACCCATTTCTGGGAGACACAGCTCCACTTCTCAAAAGACTTCTCAAATACCTGGTCTTCATTTTGCAAGATGATGGATCAAGAGTCTGAGTTATCATGAGTGTCATGATTTTCTTCAACCTGGACGGTGTGGTGAAGAAGATAAATCCATGGTATCAAACCTTACACACTTTTTTTTTTTTTTTTTAAATCCTCACTGGAGGATATTTTTTCCATTGCTTTTTCAGAGAGAGCAGAAGGGGGAGAGAGAGAGAGAGAGAGAGGGAGAAAGAGAGAGAGAAACATCAAAGTGAGAGAGACACAGTGATTGGTTGCCTCCTGCATGACTGGGGCCCGGGATTGAGCCTGTAACCTAGGTATGTGAGGGATGTGCCCTTGGCCGGAATTGAACCTGGGACCCTTCAATCTGAGGACTGACATTCTAACCACTGAGCCAAACGGACTAGGACTTTACACACTTTTATGTGTCTAAAATTCTTAGTCCAGCATATAATGTGGATAATATTTTAAAACATGGTTTCAGATGTATTGCTGTATAGCATCACTCCATTTTCTCTGACACTTCCCAGCCAATAATACTTTGAGTTTTTGTGCTACAAGGGAAGAGTATATAATCCTTAGAACAAGATGTTCATTCAGAATTTACTGTCGACTTAGATGCTTCTCTCTCTCTCCCTCCCTTCCTCTCTCTCTAAAATCAATAAACATATCCTCAGGTGGGGATAAAAAAACAAAACACAAAAAACAAAGGCATTTTATTTCCACAGAGAGGTGTAAGTATATTTGAGACCCTGTTCTCAATTATATTTTATCTTTGTCCAGATAATTAGGAAATGGGACAAATCAAAGAGACTTTTTAAATTAATATTATACCTGACCAGTTTTGCATACTACAGAAAGGCTTTGGGATCATGGAGCAATTAGTGGGGTTGATCCACAGGAGTCCCCCTTATTCCTGAAGGGGATATGTTCCATGACTTCCAGTGGATGCCTGAAACCACAAAAAATACCAAGCCCTAGATCTATAGTTTTTTCCTATACATACCTATGATGAAGTTTAATTTATAAATTAGGCAATTTCAAGGACAGAAGACTTATTCTTATCATAGATCTTACCAAACTTAGCATATGATTTTTTTTCTTTCCTTATTAAGTGGAGAACTTTCACCTTTTCACTTCAAGGAAGCATTTACAGCTTCCTTTTGACACATTTGCATTGCCAGAATCACTACTCTTGTGCTTTGGGGCCATTATCAAGTAAAACAGGGGTCACTTGAACACAAGCACTGTGATACCTCCACAGTGATCTGATAACCAAGGCAGCTACTAAGTGACTAACAGGCAGAAAATACAGCCTCCATCCACTGGACAAAGGGATGGTTCATGTCCCAGGTGGGATGGCGCAGGACAGTGTGAGATTTCATTATGCTATTCAGCACTGTGCATAATTTAAAACATGAATTGTTTATTTCTGAAATTTTCTATTTAATTTTTTTTGGACTGCCATTGACTGCAGATAAGAGGGGACTACTGTATTCAGAAATTCTAGTTCATTCATAGTTTCAAGGGGTCCACAGTGCAAATAGACATGGCATCTCCTTTCAAAATAATTCCTTGGGAGGAAAGCAAGAGAGACTTGATTTGACTGTGAGTATAAGTGAGCTAAAAAATTATGATTCTTCCACTTTAAGAAAGTACTCAGGCTGAGGGTGCCCAGCTCTCATCAGGGACACAGAGAGCTTCGTCTTTACTTTGATGGAAGAAATGAGAGATTAGTTTGAACAGCTGATTTTTATCCCAGTCATTCCACAAACTGTCAGTGTTTGTTTGAGATTTCTTCCTAGTAGGCTGTTTATCACTCTGACTTTCTTTGTTCTTCCTGGCTTTGATCTCCGAGGACCAGATTCTTGTCCTAAGTAACTCTAGGGGAATTCCAAGACAAGAGCAACACTGATTTGATGTTTGGAAGCATTGGTTTTGCTTTTCTGTAGCATTTGTCTTTGTTTCTCTGTATGCCTCTTTCATTTTCTTTTTTCACGTTAGTTCATTTTTAGTGTGTAGTGTACCAGAGAAACAACAAGGAGATGGGTCTTCTACAGAGTTTCTCTTTTGGATTGATTTTTCAAAGAGCTGCAGAATAGCAATAAACTTCTCCCCCCGGTTCTGCCACATGGGAGTCAGGCCAAAGACAAGTGTTTATTTCCTTGGTGAAAAATAATATCCAAGCCTGTTTGTGAGCAGTGGTTACAAGTGTAGAGTTGTATTAGCTGATTATTGTGAGGCCTAACCCTTTTAAGACATTTATGTCTGTTGTAAAATGTTTTAAAATCGCAGTCAAATTTTGGCTCACTTGCTATTGTTTTCAGATTACTCATAGATTTTTGATTGTTTCTGCCATTGTATATGCACACTTTCAGCACATATACATAAATATTAGCATAAGTGTCATACTCTCTTGCGGATTCTTCCCCACTTGAGAGAGTTATCCTTTGTACATGTGCTACGGGTTCCTGTGAATCTGCATTTGTTCAAGGGCAACCAGGAATCGGTATCCCTTAGAAGGTCTATAAGAAATGGTTTATGAACCTATTTTGCAAACAGACCACACACATATACATATATATTTAAGGTCAAATAAGAATTGGATGTATGTTGGATTTAAAATGGTTTGAGTGGACAAACTCACACTTTGGCTGAAGTTGTAAGGTCCCAGTGCAGTGCAGTGATCAGAATCACAATGTTCCTCTTGCTATTTGATTATTAACAGAGGGGACATGAAGCGATAAGCTGACTTTTACTTAATAAATGCAGAATACTTAGCACTCAAAAATATGGAGAACAATAGAAAAAGAAAAGATTCCTTGCCTTGCTTCACTGCTCAGTGCATTCAAGTGGTGTCACTGTTTGGCTGAGGCAATGACACTACTTTGATAGCACCATCCCTTGGCTATGACAGAGTTAAACTCCCTTTTAACCTGGCCCATTCTTAGAGCCAAAACATTGGCATTACCTGCAGAACAAATCTATGATGATGAAGAGGCGATGATGTGTCTCTATAAACGTGGCAGCTAAGACATCCACAATAAGCTGTGTTTGTTAACCACTATACTACATAAATAACATTTATATACAGAACTAGTTACCTCATGTAAATGTCTGAAACATGTGAATCTACTCACGTGCATAAAGCTTCATTCTTTATATATTACCAGACCTCTGATTGCTCCCTCCCTCCTCTTATGGTCCACATTAAAGGGAAGATGTAGAAAACCCTTCAACTAGCTGAAGTTCTTAGAGCAGGGGTGGGAAACCTTTTTTCTGCCAAGGGCCATTGGGATACTTATAACATAATTCACAGGCCATACAAAATTATCAAATGAAAAATTAGCTATGAGAAAAGCTCCTAGATTTATTGAATTTTGAGTCCTGCAAGCTGGTCATATATGGCACATGGGCCGGATGCTCCCCACCCCTGCCTTAGAGTATCACCAGTTGGAGGCATTTTCCATAAAGAGGAGCATGAAAGGCAGCACTGGGAATAAGTCTTCTCTGGAAGTTGGACTTCTTATCCCAGAAGTGTACTCACTCCTCAGTTGTGACATAGAGACATCCTTGTTTAGGCTTGTCCATTAAGACATTACCAATCCTTTTCATGTAGGAGTTTGTCTTCAGCAAACAGTCCCAGTGCAATCTCATTAATTTTATCACATTGTTGCTAAATTTTTAAATTAGATTTTACCAGTCAGTCAACTAAAATGTTGGTAAATGTATATAATTTATTATCTTTATGTCTCGGCTTACAAGTTAACACAACACACCATAACATATTGATGACAAAATGTAAAGCTTCACATAAACAAAAACAAAAGGCAAACAGATGGAAGCTTAACACACAGGAGAATAGCTCTGGGGTAGAGAAAATATATTTGTTATTTTCATTTAGCAGTTTACATTCTAAAATTTTTGGAAATTATATAAGTTTTGGGCCAAAGTTTTGAAAGTGGAGTGAAACTATTCAAACTAATTTTCAGAAATTAAGAAAATATTTTAGGAACTTCACAAAATAAAATGTATTAATTTGACTTTTAGACATGAGAGAAGACATGCTGATAGTGATCAAATTCCTCTCAGATAATTCGGCAAAACCACATCCCAGAACTGTCTAAGACAGTAGCTTTATTCTCAGAAAACTGGATCATCTAGGGCAAGCCCTAGATAATCCCAGGGTTCATACATTTCTGAATTCATCTAAATATGGACATAAGCCACAAGAAGAAATGATAGGACTAGACATTAAACTTCAAAAATTTATTAAGCCTATAACTAAACCTAGAATGTGCTTTTTTTACTATAACACACATGAAAATCAATTCAAAATAGAGCCAAACTAAGATTATGAATGAGTCTCCAAATATTCTTGAATTCCAAACCTAAATGAATTTAGAACCATGACCTTTAGAGATGTAGCTAAAAGAGGATTTAAAAGACCCACCTAACAGCTTGTTCTGGTTAGTGCGTGTTGCCAACAACCATGCGCGCGGAAAGGGATTTAAAAGGGCACTTTTTAGAAACCCAGTGCGTTATTCGGAAACTCAGAGGTGTCTACTGAAATCCGTGCTTTAACCAACCCACTCCTTGCTCTCAAACATACTTCTTTGAGAGGGGTGTATTATTTTTTCTCTCATCAAACTATGAGCCCCTTTGAACCAGGGAAATGGTCTACAATGTCAGCTTTGTTTCTTTATACCCTCCCTTTGAAGAATCTAGATCCTGGACCTTTGTACTCATTCGCTACTTTACACAGGCTTGTATGTAAAGGACATTAGTAACTAGACTGCTGAAATTTGAAATATTTTCTGCAATGTATAATTTTAACTTTTTTCAGGAATAGCTAGCAAGTTGAATGAACTATTTTATAGCTACTCACAGTTTATACTAACTTTACAGACTTTATGGAAAATATCAGCTAATTCCATTGTACTATATATTAAATATATGTGGAATATGATCAGTTTTGTAGACTAAAATTTATTCAACTAACATTAATCATTCATTCAACTAACAGTTGTTTAGTTATTAATAGCTACCTAATAAATACCTGGATACTCTGGACTGGATACTGGGGCTAAAGTTTAATATTCACAATCCTCAAGAATATTATGCTGTAGAACTTTATTAAATAACTACTATGTAGTAAGTATTGCTTAAGAGTCATTACTTGCTTTTTCTCATTAAATTGTCATAAGAGATCATGGTTTCCATTTTACAGATATGAAAACTAAAGCTTAGAGAAATTAAGTAAATTGCTTTCCAAAAGCTAAAATCTCAATAAAGATATCTGATTCCCAAATATGTGCTTGCAGACATGGCCTGTAGGCAAGCTGTTACAGTCACCAGAAGCTTTCTAAGAATTGGTTTCCAACACTGAGACTTGGGGAGATTTCATAGAAAAATATTTGGCTTCTCTTGAAAAAATGCATGCTAAACATTTAAGGCAGTAATTAAAAATATTACAATTAACATGGTCTGGACAACAGCTAATCATAAAGGAACACAGATAAATGAGAAACAACAGCCTCTGCAAGCAATTGGGACTGCTATTCTGATGTCAAGGATTTAAATATCACTGACTCAAAAATAACCATTACAATAATGAAAATTAGTGCATAATTTCCAAAAGTGTAGAAGGACAAATGGGAATACAGATATTTTGTCAGTTCTTCAAGAATAAGAAACTGAGGTCTAAAGAAATTAAATGACTTGCCCAGCTCACAGTGTGATCCATATGGAGTTAGGACTAAACTTGATTTTTAATGAAGTCTGATGCTCCTCCACTGTGGTATTTTATGGTATTAACAAATTCAGTTTTCAGATCAGTATTTTGAAAACATTTACTCTATTTATTTTCTCATTTTAGGCTTATATATGCTATCATTGCTATTGTTGATTCATATTTTAGTGGTTTTTAAACATCTTCATTTATGCTTTATAGAGGATTATTAACATATGCATCTGTATCATACTTTAAAAATATTACCTAAAATTTAAATTTTTAAAAAATATTTGTATACTTTTTCAAACATTATTAATTAGAAAAGCATTGCTGTCTTTATTAAAATGAGGAAATAGCTGTTATTCCAAAAAGTAAATATTTGTATTATGAATTTATAAAACAACTTTATTTCTATCACTTTAGTTTCCTTAAGGCAAAGATATGTTTCAAATTATATCTTTCTCTGCAAGATAATTTCAAAGGGTAAAATATGATTTGCTTGATTAAATGATTTGTTTTATCTACAGCAACAAGTTAAAAGTTAAAAAAAAAAGAAGTATGCAATCTAGGAATGATTATCTGACTTTATCAGCGTTTCATCTTACAATTATTCTTTGACCCCAAATACTCTAGTAGCAATCTAAGTTAGTCTCCTTTTTCAATAGAAAAAGAAATAGTGAAGTGAATCTTTAAGATGCCATTAAAATTATTTGATAATATACTGGAGAACTGTTAAAATTCAGGATTGGTGTGACTCCGGTTCAGATGTTATTCAAGGAAATTTTAGCTACAGTAGTTTAAGAAAGTCCAGTTAAGTTAGATCGAATCATTAAAGACTAAATTTCTGTTATGTAACAGAACAACCACTTTTGAACACCTACTGAAAGTTAACCACTGTTTTGTGAGGTATTTGATATAATATGTAATAGTATTTTCCTTTAATATGGTGCTGTACAACTTAACGTGGAAGTAAAAACTGAAAAGAAAGTGAGTGAAGTTATCTCAGGAGAGAGGAAAAAAGCTTGGGTCAGAATGATAGTTACCATATTAGACCAAAGCTGGCCATGACCTACAGAGAGATCTGATAAAAAATAGTTTTTTTCTTATGAGTCACCCTGGCTTTAGAGAAAGGAATGTTGTTATGGGATGAATATAAATAATGAGGGACCAGAGAGAAAAGCTGTTAAATATCTTTCAGCACAAAAATAAAGGATTAGCTTGTGCAGACACAAGGGATTAAACTGAAAGCTACTGTATTATGCTTATTAAATTCCTGAAACCCCACTGGAGAGTTTATTTAAGTTTCTCCTCCCTTAGTTTCACAGTCTACTTTCCTTACATATGTACAATGTGACATGCATTTCTTCTGGAAATATAAAAAGAGAAGACGTCTACTCTATTCAAAATGACTTCCAAGAATGGTTGGCCCCTTCCTCCAGCTCCCAGCACTCATTCTCTCCATCGCCCTGCACATGTCTGACAGGACAGTAGGACCAGCTGCAACACGCAGCAGTAATGTGTGCCAGGGATGTGAGCTCTGGCGTGGCCCTGGGTCTTGGGTCACCTCTGAGGATGATGTCATGTCATCACGCTCCATCATGCTTTGTTACTGATCCTTCTCTTTAAACTTGTCAAAGGGAGGGCTGCAGAGCTGCTAAAACACAGAGCCTGCATTTTGCACGGATGTTGTTAGCAACACAGATGACACTGAAGGTGTGGCATTATGAAATTAGTTTACAATAAAAATTGCTCTTTGTCAGGAGTCTGGGTCTGACAGAGGAGGATTCACCGGCGCAGAGACCACCCTCAGCCTTAATGTAGAGTAAATTGCTTTCTTGACACTAGCACGAGGTTTATTCAAATGCACCTCCAAAATGTTATTTTTTGGATTTGGTCAGAATCCTATTGAATTTAAGATTTAGGATATTTTTATGTTCTACTTGATTTCCTCAATTATAGAGCTTTCCCTCTGATATCAACTGCTTTCTATTACATTCTCACACTATAAGTTTACCAGAAAAATTCATGCCCGTTATTATTATTTTTATGAGTTTATATACTCAAATATGAAACATACAAAATAGGCTAGAATTTATTAACATGAAACATTTAATACAGAAAGAGATAGGGCATTATAAAGTTATATGTCATGAGCATATTGAATGTGCCCAATTGCTTTTAAATGTCTAAAGTATAACCATTATGTGCTATTATAAGGATTATAAACTATATTGAAGTAATATATTCAAGCATCCAAAAAATCAGAGTAAATAAAAATAATTTTGCTCATTGGCTCACAGTTAGGAAGGAATGAGAGTAATAACAATAAAATAATAATGTGCAGGGAAAGACGAATACATCCTGCAGCAGCCAGAGCTGCAGCAGGCCCCGATTCAAGGGAGGGAGCCGGAGGCTTCCAAGTCATAAAAATGAATATTTGTCTGCCAAGGAAAGACTGCACACATCTCTTTCCCACTCTTGCCCTCCAGGGGCCTATTCTGACCTCCCTTTGTCCCCTTTGAGGGAGGAAACAGAGGGTATGAGTATGGCTAAGGCATTTCACTTTAGGAGCCTGTGACTCTGGGAGTAGTTCAGCTCCTGCATCTCAGGGGAGTAATTTAGCACCCGGATCACAATGACCTTGCCAGCAGAGTCTGCGATGAACTTCTTACTTGGGTCTTACTTTCGGGCTTGTTCTCATTAGAGAGGAAGTGAGGGACCATTTCAAGTCTTGTCATTTAACAGTGGGAAAACTGAGGGATCGATACGTTAAATGATATCTGATTTCACTTGATTTTTTTTCTAGAGTTCCCTTGCTAAAATCCAGTCCATATTGTCCATGCTGGCAACTGGAGATTTGTTGTCTCAAGAACACTGGATAGAAGCCAGTGTTCTAGTTAGTTGCTATTTTATCCCAGGCTGCCTCAACCGTACTCACTGGAGGGCTTGCATGTTCCACTTCATCTTAGAGCCTTATGGGACAGGGGGGTGGGGGGCACCTTGGTGGTGGGAGGCTGGGCCGAGGGAGTCAGGGCAGAGAACGCTTCCTTGTCAGCCCTTGTTAGTCACAGTGATGAGCGATATAGTAGAAGATCAAGCTCATTACAAGGAAACATTTCTTTTTCTCATGGCAAAATGTATGAAAATCTTAAAGGTCAAGCTGTATGCTAGGAATTGTTGAAAAGCTTTGAAGCATTTGCTAATTGAATCATGAATGATGGTGTATGTTAAAAATGATTATGTTTAAAAATAAGGCACATAAAGAGTTGAAAGTGACTTTGAAGTTCCCCTTATCCATGTACACATGTGACCTTAAAGGAGATGTATCCATTTTTATACATATTTTTAATGAAATTTTTATTTTAGAATAGTTTCAGATTTATGAAAAAGTTGCAAAGCTGGTATAGACAGTTTCCTTTCTCCCATATATCCCCAAACAATTTCCCTTATAATTAACATCTTACATTAATAAGGTGTATTTGTCACAATTAATGAACCAATATTGATACATTATTAAATAAAGTACCTACTTTATTCATATTCCCTTGGTTTCTTTTATCCTTTATTCTGTTCCAGGAACCCATCCAGGAATGTAATATTCATAATAACAAATTATGTGAATGATCCTTTCATATCCTTATCAGCCATCTATATGTTCTCATCAGTGAGGTGTCTGTTTAGATCTTTGGTCCATTCTTCAATTTTTCTCCTGTTGTTGAGCCTAAATGTTCCATTCTTGTATAATTCCCCCTTCATTTATGTGTTTTGTAAATCATCAAAATATGGTCCGTTCCCTCATACTTCCAATATTATAATTCAAAGGGCAGTTTTCAATTGTAATAAAATACAACCCATCAATCTTTGCTTTCATGGATTGTGCTTTAGGTGCTATAGCCAGAAACTCATCACCACATACAAGGTTACCTAGATCTTACCCCATATTTTTATCCAGAAGTTTCACAAACTTGAATTTTAGGTTCAATTGTTTATATGAATGCTCCTTGTTCCAGCACCATTTGTTGAAAAGACGATTTTCTCCATTGAGTTGTACACTTTTCCAAGATCAATTGATCGTATTTGTGTAGGTCTATTTCTGGGCTCTCAGTTGTATTCCATTGATCTTTAAATATTTCATTCCACTCTCTTCTTGCTTCCATGAATTCTGGTGGGAAGCCTACTGTAATTCTTATTTTTATTCCTCTCTAGATAAGGTGTATTTTCCTCTAGCTTCTTTGTCGTTCATTTATTGCCATTTGAATATGATATGTCTAGCTAGGTTTTTTTTCCTTGTTTTAATCTGTGGTTTAAAGTCTATCATTAATCTTGCAATTTTACTTTAAATATTTCTCCTGCTTTGTTCTTTTTTTTCCTTCAGTGATATTCCAATAAGGTATTTGTTATACCTTTTAACATTGTTCCAGATTCTTGGATGTTTTGTTTGTTTGTCTTCATTCATTTTTCTTTTTGCATTTTAATTTGGGAAGTTCCTATTGACTTATGCTTATTTTCACTGATTCTTTACTTGGTACCTCTGGTCTACCAATGAGTCCATTGGAGGCATGCTTTATTTCTGTTACTATGTTTCTGATTCTAGCATTTCTTTTGAATTCTTTTTTAGTTTCCATCTCTCTATTTACATAAACTATCTTTTCTTGCATATTGTTTTCTTTTCCCATTAAAGCTTTTAACATATTAACCCTAATTATTTTAAGTTATCTGATAATTCCAACATGTGTGGCATTTCTGAGTCTAGTTCTGATGATTACTTCCTCTCTTCAGATTGTGTTTTTTTTTGCCTTTTGTTGGGCCTTGTAATATTTTTTTTGAGAGCCAGACATTGCTTTGGGTAGTAACAACAGAGGTAACTAGGCCTACCTTGTGAGCATTTATGAACATCTGTCTAGGAATTTGACTGTTTAATGTGTGCTGTCGCTATAGGTACCAGAGGATTTAAATTCCTCTGTAACCCTTATGTTTTTTTCCTCCTTGACTTTGGGCTTCTCTAATCGTCTTCCACAGAGGAAGTTTGTGTCTCATTCAGCTGTAATCCACTATTATTATCCTGGAGTCCTTTTGGTGTGGTGGTAAAATATGGGGAAGTGGAGCATTCTGTTATCTTCCAGTGAAGTCTCCATGTTTTAGTTGCCCAGGTCTTGTGGCTGTGACCTTCAAAAGTGTTTCTCCAGTTTTTCTAACTCCCCTGCCTCTCTTCTGTTCTCTTTCCTGACTTCAGAGTTCCCAATCTATTTTCTTGAAGCCCTGACTCCTGTTGAATATGTTTGTTTTTCTCATTTAAGTAAAAAAGGGAGCTATAGGGATCAGGAGTAAAATGCTTGCCCTGCCCCAATTGGAATAAGGCTTTGGTAAAGTCTTTCTCCCCAGAGCCTAGGTCTTGGTTGTGGAGAAGGCTCTGGGATTACTTCACAATGATTTCTCCTCCTGTCCCCCTTCCAGAACCATGAGAATATCTTTTATAGATCTTCGCTGTGAGAAGCTGGTAGGATCCCTGGAAGTAAAGGCCATGGACGTATGAGGCTTTCCCTGAGATTGTGGTCCCCAGGAGTTTCTTTGTCTTATGAAATCCAAATTCAATTTGTGAAATTTGACCTTTAAGTGTTTCAATATAAAAGTTAATGGCTCCAGCAGCTTCTCTTCCATGTAAGCACACTCTGGTTGGTGTATCTCAGATCTTCCTGTGCTCCAGATTTCAAGGTAGCTGTTTGCCCTGCAACCTCAGTTCTCTTAAAAGTCTAAGAAAAGTCATTGATCTTCAGATTAACCATCTTTTTATTGTAGTATGGGTGGAGTCATGACTTCTAAGCTCTTTATATATTGGAATTGAAGCCAAAAGTCCGTATCTATTACTTTTAGATAATCTTTTTTTCTATAGGTAATGCATAGCCTCAGTGATACTTGTTGTATGTATACTATCTTTAGTAGTTTTACTATTGTAATTTTTCTCACCTTTTCTCTTGATCTTATTGGAAACAGAATATTCAATCATAAGGCTCAATTCCTCTGTTTTGGAAGTCTCTTCATTTGATAGATATTAATCAAAAGCTCAATACATTATAGGCAATTGAAAAAAAAACAAACTGGAATAAATTTTCTACACTGGAAGAGCTTCAGGTTTAGTGATGTAAAGAGACAAGTACTAGGATAAATAAATGGGCAGGGTGCTAAGAGTGTAGCAGGTGGGGAAAAGGTTCCGGGAGCGATCGATGGAACAAGCAGCACTTAGGTAGTTGGAATGGAGATTGAGAGGAGGGGAGAGGAGCATTCCAGGCATGGCATGTGAAAACATGAAGGACCAGTGAAGCAGCATGCAGATCTCTGTGTAAGGTGTGAGGAACTGGGGTCTGCTAAGGCATTTCACTCATCCTGAAACCTGTATGGGAGTTATTGGGGATACTGGGTTGCAGTATGTTTGGATTTGCATTTTATATTGAAGACTTGAGGGAAAGACAGAAGGGAGCATCTGAGACAGAAAGCAGAGAGGCAGGCCGAGGGTCTAAGGCATTCTTGGAGGTGAGAAGTTAGGAGGATCTGGATTAAGGCAGTGACAAGGGGGTGTGTGAAGTAAGGAACAAATATGTAAGAGATTAGGGTGCACTTATTGTTTACATATGTTGTTGGGGAGAGGGTTTAGGAGTAAAGGGAGATCATGGCTTCTGTGATTTTGATGATGAGGGATATAATAGTGCCATGCACTAAAATGGAAAAGTTATGAGGCGGAGGGGCAGGCTGTGTTTGGAGAGGGAGGAGGAGGGAAGGACAATAATGTTTGTCCTATATCCTATATATTTCAAAACTATAAGTATTTCTTTTTTAAGTATTCTAAAGACTACTATAGGGAGAAGAAGAGGTATAAAATGAAGTTGCTGCCATTATTTTGATAAATTAATTTGTATAATTTTTTACTCTTGAACAGAAATTAAAAACCATTCTTATAGCTAAGTTCCAAAATCAAATGCAGTCTTTTATTTCAGACCATATACCTTCATAAAGAGGTTGTCCCCTTCTCAGCTATGATAACCCCTTTCAGGCTCTCCAATACAACTAATTATACGGTGGGAAGACCTAGTTAAAAGAAGAAAATAGGTGATGGAAACATAGCTACAGATTAAACACTTTATTTAATTACTTCTGACTGATTAATGAGGGATTATCTTTTCAAAATTAGGTAAGGAAATTTCTGACTTCTGCAAAAATTCTGTCACACATGTCACTATACAAGTACTTGTTCAGAATCATAAAAAATTTAACTAAAACTCTAGAAGAGCACCTAATCTATAAAGACCAGAAAACTATTTATCTAACTGATGAATAGAATATAATAAGTACATTTCTTCATAGTCAAATAGCTACATTTTCTACGCAACCACTACTCTGAAAACCATAATTATAAGTAATTTCTCAGCTCCTTTGAAGTCCTATAACATTGCTCACATAGCATTTGTGATTTTTTCTTTGTGTTATAGTTATTTCACATGTTAGTTTTAGACTATGAGCTTCCTGGGAACAGAAGTAACACATAATAGTTGCTCAATAAAAATAATCTTTCACCAAACATTTACTGAGTATTTGATATGCTTAAAAATACAGTATTATCACCACCTTTGACAAAATGGCATGTTAGTGAGTAAATAAGTTTAGACTGTGACTTTTTTTAATAATCATGATCCTCTTTGGAAGGAGATCACACTAAGTAAAGATTAAATCAGATTCTCATTCTCTAAAATTAAGAAAGGAAATTATCATATGATTATGATTCATCAGAGAAAGCAGACATTTTTGCTTTAACAATAATGACATATTTTTTTGACAAAACTCAAATAGAAGCATATAATAGGTCACTAAAAATATATAGAACAATTTTTTAAAAACTTGAGTGTCTTGCTATTGGAGCACACAAAATCTAGTCAAAAGAGAAGTCTCAGAAATCTTCAGAATCATATACTAACATATATACATTTTTTGTTAGGAATATACTTACCCTTAAAGTTCTAGTTTTTTTTGGTACCGTAATAAGAACTTATAAATCTAATATTACTTCATATTCATCAAAGAGAATGAACTCCTTTTTACATTAAGCTATACGCCTCTTTACACATTGGCTCTTTAAGGTTTCACTGATATTCATTCTCAATTATGCATCAGCAGGTTCACCTCTGCTCTGTGCAATTCACAGACTGAATGGAAACCATAAACTAAGCATATACTGTATCAGTTAAAGGTTTACCAAATGAGTTCCCATGGTTTCCTTTTCTCACTAAATGCATTCCCTCACGCTGGAAAAGATCTCTAAAGTGGAATGCACCCCAGTCTTTAGGCCTGAGGGTACATTATTTCAAGCATATCAGGCTGCCCGGTCTAGTGCCGTTTACATGGGAAACATTTAAAGAGCCTGTTCCCTAACAAAGATTTCAGTAAAAATCCAAATGAAATTGATTCTCCTCTGGCTTTGTTTTGATTTGGAGATAGAAGCTCTAGCATGTTCATTCACTTACATTGTTTTAGCTCCCACAGCCAAACATAAGGGAGAGGAAGGGACCACAAATAGTTTGTTTACACAAATTGACACTGGCTTTTAAAAATCATGTACTGTATTTCATTTTTATTAAAATAAATTTTATTATGAATCCATTAGTAGGAGCTATTTGTAAGACCTTTTAATTACTAAAAATAAAACAAAAAATAATGCTCTTTGGTAAACACTTAAAGTATCATAACTTCACAAGACTAACTTAAGTGAGTCTAAATGGAGAGTGCTCCATAAATCAGATTAATGCCATATGCCAATTTCTAATGAGAATTTTTTTAATCCCCATTTTCTTACTATCCTCCCTTAATTTGTGAATAAAGCTGTGTATCATACCTTAAACTTTAAAGGTGGATTTGTTGGTTTATTAATTCAAGTGTGATATCAGATCATAGAGGTGATTTGCCTCATTTAGGAATGTCATGTGGCGATGTTCTGATTAATGCATTGCCATGAACAAAGGCAACAGATTAACCATAGAATGCACAGGACCATGCTAAATTCTTCATCAGAACTCTCAACTGTTGAGTCACATGCAGTTTCCATTATTTTGCATGTTTGGCAACCTTTCTTTCCCAATGGAATAATAAACATTAACTCACTATTTTGAAAGAAGCTTAGGAAAACATGGTTGACATAAATTACTCTATATTAAATTTTTTTTTACTATATGCCAGTTTTCCCTTTTGAAACATGATAAAGTTGTATTTTATTTTTAAAAGAACATGGTCAAACTTCTCCACAAATATTTCAGTTTGTCACGCACCACTAAAATGTCAGATCTCTGATAGTTCTGTTCATTCATTCATTTTCAAGATGATAATATGAAACACATTGGAGAGGAGGTACATTATAATCTGGCATTTAGTAATTGAACAGAGACTTTTTAAGGGTACTAAGATGACTTTTAAACAATCACAATGCTATTTTGTTCCAAATTTGTTTCCAATATCAAACATTCCTAGAAACACAAATTATAAACTGGGTGCCCTTGTATTTACAACCAGAATAGTTTTAATATGGGAAGTTTGTGGTACATTTTTCCCTTCTTACTGAAAACACAGATGAGATCAGTGGACTCTGCAGGCTTTAAGAGGCAAAGCTGACGTCTGGGAAGGCTTTGGTGGGCGGCCTCCACCTTCCAGGCTCCCTTGTGAAGGAACCTTCTGTCCTGCAGTGGGATTGCAGCTTCTTGGAAAGGAGAGCCATTTATCACAGTCCTAAATGAAAGCATTCTTTAAACACAAATGTCTTTTTCTCTCTTTGTCTAATTACTGAGAGGAAAAGTGAGAAGGAAATGTCAAAACAGAGAAACAGTGGTGTATAGAGAGAGCAGCCACTCTGGAGCTCAACTGGCTTTTGTGAAGGTCTGGGCGATTTGTCAAATGGTTGTGGCATAAGTCAAGCTCTGAGGTTGAAAGGTCTTGACCTAAGGAGTCCTGGAATCAGACAGTGTAAGCAAGGGGTCTGCTAGAATTTTCAGCTATAGTGGAGATGAACAATGATGGGAGCTGGACATAACAAAACCTCATTTGCATAATTCAGGTAAGTAATTTTATTGAAACTGACAAGGATGTGACAGGCTAAGAAAGAGAAGAGAACACATTCTTACTGGGAACCACTAAAGCTCCTCAGTTAGGTATGTGAAAATAAATGACAGCTAATCTCTTCACTAAAAAATCTGTAAACAATGCTATTTTACCCAGGACTCACCCGTGACCTTTTGCAGAACTGGCTATAGATTCTTTAGTCTAGTTTTCCAGAATATAGCAAACAGAATGGGCTAAATTCAAATTATGTCTTAGGCTTTAACTGATAATAGTTACTACCATGAATAAGCACTCCTTCCAAGGCAGGTCTACATTAAAAAAGAAAGAGTGGAAACTTTTTAAAGTGTATGGTGATCAAAGATTTGAGATTGATGTGACATAAAACCTTATTTTTACTTAAGAGTGGATTTTTGTGGGGGGAATTTTAACTTTAGCAGCTTGTGCTAAGAATCTAAAAAGTGAAATGGCTTGAGCACTTGAGCTTGCTAGTGTACAGGGTGGAGCAAGAAGTAAGTTTACAGTTGTTTATATGGAAAATAATATAATAGTTAATAAATAATAGTATAAGAATAAACTCTGTTTTTCATACTCACTACTATAGCCTACTCTTGCCCCACCCTGTATGTTTAAGAGATTATATTAATCATCATCAGTTGATCTTTGCAGTTTTTTCTTTAATTTCAGAAGGTATGGATTTAAACAAGGCATGAATTTAATATTGATGCACACATTTAAAAAATTAAAACACTTAATGCCTAACTAATAAAGACTGTTTTTGAATTTTGATAAAATCTTATAACATCAGCAAAATCTACAAATTACATTGTCTGTGGCCTGGATATACCTATCCATAAAAAAAAGCAACAAAAATGATAAGATTATCAGTAAAAGGATTTCCTTATTTTAGATAAGAGAAGCTACGTTTTTAAAAGCACTCTCCTTGTCCTTTGTACGTGGCTTTGTTTTTATGTGTGGATCACCATAAGATAGCTACGTATCCTTGGTAATCCATGCTGCTCACCAGTCAAGGGTGACTTTTATAGGCAAAAGCAGTAATAGATGGAAATGGTAGTAATCAGGCTAGAGAAGAGTGCTGCCCAAACGTAGTTTGCCAGAGGAAAACCATGTCTGCTGTGCCCTTCAAACATAAAAAAATACAAAACCCGCTTAGACATGAGTTGCATTTCTGGGTAGCAAATACACAAGTACTCCTTCTGCAGTGTATGGAACACATATATACTTTGACCAAAATGTGGATCATTCCATTGAATGGGAAGCAGTTGAGAGTTCTGGCTAGATCAAATGTGGATCTCAGTATTATAAGCAGCCTAATGCATAATTCATGAGACTTAATGAATATTCCAATTCATGACAGCCAACTGGCTCCATAGGTCACACCTCCTAGTCTCATATAAATAAAGAATGAGATACTGGAAAGCATACCAGCTGAACCAAACTGAGTGCCAAAAACATGCATATTAATGAGCCACTATAATAGATACTTGACTCTTTGGAAGTGCGTATATTGGTTTCCAGCTACAGAGGGAAACAAAGTTCACAATGTACCTTTAAACGCACCATACTGTGTACCATAAAATACGGCTCTTTCTATGAAATATGAAATCAAATTATACTGATGTGATTTCAGATTCAGTCATTAACTCCATAACAGCCTCTGACACTTCCATCAACATTGAAACATTCTGGAAAGGACCCCACCCCCTGCTCCCATGTTCCTTTGCAAGTTTCAACTTGGTAACTAGGGAGAGGAAGTCCTTCAACAGTGCTGTTCTTTTATGTGTTCTGTTTAGACCTTGGATCAGGATGAATGGTAGCTCAGATGAATGCATTTGTGCCATTTTTCTTGGCCCCAGACTATGTTTCCTCACTACCATGACATCTGAACAGAAGGAGAAAACATCTCCCTTTTGTAGCAGGCTAATTTAATTTGTACCTTCCACCTAGGGGTAAATATGTTTGTCTGTCTGTCTGAGCTTTTTGCCTACTTTCTTTTCTCATGGGAAACCCTACTGAGTCAAAAGCAGGAAATTGCTTAGTGTTCTAACTTTATTTTAAAGTAATTTAATTTCCAGCCTTCTCACACCCACCCTAAAGTGAAGCAACTGTTGGAACCCCCTCGGGATACCCTTAATGACTTCTGCATGTCTCCCATGTCACAGATGTCAAAGGCTTGTTGTTTCAGAGATATTTTATCTTTTGGAATAGATGGTTTAAAAGACACTGCTTTGGGCTGTTTTACCCACAGAAGATGTGCATTTATTTTAAAATAATGAGGAATAAATCTTGCAGCTTTTATAATGACCTACAATCTTTCAAATCCATATTATAACTCATTGATCTTTACTTGATCTTAAGTTGATCTTGGGCATTATTTGTGGCTTAACCTTGTTTGATGTAGAGTTTGTCAAAGATTTAAAGTAGACTACCAACAAATACATTTTTTTCCCCCCTAAGTAAAGTCTCAGTAATTTATTACTAAAAGAACTTAGAAATATCTAGGTATTTGATCTAGATATTGTTAGTGAGTCTTGGGGCATCCCAGATATCAGAGTGAACAACTTAAATTAAAATTATAGCAAATAGCCCACTTAAAAAAAAAAGACTTACATAGGGGGGGAATTTCTTACATGTATGACATAGACTTATCAAAATGAAATTTAGTTTCTTTTAATTGTTGTAATAGTTTCCAAAGGCGCCTTATGCAAAAAATACTTTTTTCTTATGTTTGTAAGAACACATTCTAATTAAATTCTTTCATAGTACTTATATTTCTCTATACCATTTTTCATAATTAGGGACATAACCACAATGAATAATTCCTCATTACAAGAATTATGACATCTTTTACATTGTATTATAAGTATGAGTTGTTTAAAATAGAAAGATAATTTTGTTAAAATTATTTTATTAATTCCTATTTGGTGTAAAAGACCATTCTTTAATATATTTTTAGCTTGTAATATAAGAATTGTTAACTACTCATGACCAGACCAATCTAATTTTTAGTGCATTATGATAATATTTAGATTTCCATGATTCTAATTTAAAAAGAATATCAGTTATAGTAATTTAATGATAAAGTTATATTAATTGAGCTTGCATTCTGAATCCTCAAGAAAATTAAACATACTTAAAAGGTTTTATGCTATTGGATAAATACACTTGAAAACTTCTTAGATTAGAATGCCTAAGTATTTTTATGTGAAACTGCATATTCAAAAACAACTGAGAGATTTGGCTTTTTCTGAAGAAGAATTCATAGGAAATAATATTACAGTTGGGTATAAGAATTTTTCAGTGTTTTCAAAAAGTCTGTGTTTTGGATCTCAGATCTATTTTTCTTCAAAATGTCTTAAAAAATTGCTCAATTTAAAAAGTATTATTGGACAACTTTATTCCTAAAGCATTATGTTTGATAAGGAAGCCAATTCTAGTTAGTGTGATTTAAATTAACAAGACATTTGATTTGTTGCTAGGGAAATTTTTCATCTCTTCAGGTTCTAAAATGGCACAAATTAACTGCTGCAGAAAAGTGTCTTTGATGTAGTAATGTGGTATTTCCAACTGAATCCAAAATTGTACATTAAGGCTGGTCACTAGTACATTAAAATCTAAAGTATTTCTGACAAAATATTTCTATAAATGGCCAGATAATAAATATTTTAGGCTGTGGGAGCTACATATGGTCTTCGTCATATATTTCTCTTTGTTTTGTTTTGCTTTACAACTGCTTAAAATTTTAAAACCATCTTTAGCTTGAGGACAAAAAAAAAGCCACAGACTGGATTTGAATCACCAACCCTGGTTTATTAACCCCTAATCCAAGCTTTTAAGGCCTTGTTTAATGTAGCAAAACATCTGCTTATTCTCAGACATGTTGTTATACAGATATCATTTCAAGCTCAGGATTTCTTTCTTTTTTATTTTATATTGTGCTATGATTCATGAAGGATTATCTGATATATAAGGCAATATACATATCTGTATTCTAAATGGTGGACTTAAAAAGCTTAATTTCCAGTACTTATCCCCAACAGCCCAAGAACTGCTATCATATATCCTACTATATATGATAATTTTTTATTGGAAAGTTGAATTGTTGTGGTGGTGGGGGCTGGACACCTTTCCACAATCATTAGCTTTTCCACATTGCTGCAAAGTGAATGACACTATGTAAATATTTCTCCAATTAACTTTAAAGTAAAATACTGCAACATGTAATAGTGTATGTATTGAATTGTTGGCATTTTTCTTTAACGCACATTTAAAACCAAAGTTTTTTAATTCTAAATAATTAAGATTTCAAAGACTTCAGGGTGTTTTTTCAGTAATTACTTCAAATATATTAGTAAAATATAGTTTCTCTCATCTGTAGACTAATAATTATGTAGATTCCCTGTGACATACTCAAAATAATATGTCTGAAAAGGCAAAAGATTCTTCTTGGTAAGAATGACTGTCTTGAAGTAAAAACATTTGGCTAAAGAGAAGATTAACTTTAATATATGAAAATGTATTATTCAGTCCACCTTTCCTACCTTTATCATCAACAGTGTATATTTAATGGTTGTGCTTTTGGGCCAAATTTTCTTTAAACCAAAACATACACTCTGTCCCTGCGCTGTCTGTCTTTCCTAGCTTCTGCACTCATTACCTTCTTATAGTTCTCTCTCACAGTGTCTGGGGATGGGACTGCTCACAGAACAAGTGCAGACTGTGAAATAGAAATTACATTGTGATGGGGGAAGAGAATTTTGCCTTTAGGCAGGTTGTTATTTTAAATGCAGTGCCAAAGATATTATTTCATTTTACAGCAATACTTAAGCTCTAACATTTTGTCTTAAAACAAAGGAGATCATGGTCTAATGGCCACAAGGTTGATCCCTAACCACAGTAGAAATGCAAAGGCTACTCAGACCCTGCTAGAGGCAATGGGGATGCAAGGGGGTGAATCTAATGGGGAGTCTTTACCTTAGAAGTATTATAAGAACAATTTGGTATCAGGCAAAAAACTGTAAGAATGAATATTTTGTTGTTGGCTTATCCATGACCTTTGCTTTTCTCAACAAAGGTAATTTTGCACCTACCATATATATGCCAGAGATTGCTTTTGGCTCCAGGGATATTACATGAAAAAGACTGTCTTTGCCCTTCAGTATCTCAAAATCTTTCCTTCCTTCTTGATTGGCTTTTTTAAAAGAAACACATTTTCAAATTATAGCTCTACAGTCATCACAAAGTGGTCCCAGATAATAAAATATGCACAATTTACTTCAAGTCCTGTAAATATCATGGTCTTGAAAGTAATGGCATTTATTATAATAATTTGTGAACATGATTGTTTCCTCCACTAACTAGAATAGGAGTTTTTAAAAATCCCCTAATCTATATAAAAATATTTTGCTTTGCCGGCATGGCTCAGTGGTTGTGTTGATCCATGGACCAGGAGGTCGCCAGTTCGATTCCTGGTCAGGGTACATGCCCAGGTTTCAGGCTCGATCCCCAGTGTTTCAGGGGGAGTGGTATACAGGAGGCAGCAGATCGATGGTCCTCTTTCATCAATGTTTCTATCTCTCCCTCTCCCTTTCTCTCTCTCTAACACTCAATAAAAATACATATTTTGTGTGTAGATCCATATGTGCACTATTCTGTAGAAGGGCCCATAATTTTTTTCTGTGTCTCAGAAATCCATAATCCAAAAGGGCATAAGAAACACTGAATTAGACTCTACATTTCTTTTTTTTTTTTTTTTTAAATATATCTTTATTGATTTCAGAGAGAGGAAAGGAGAGGGAAAGAGAGAGACAGAAACATCAATGATGAGAGAGTCATCAATCGAGCCCACAACCCAGGCATATGCCCTGACCGGGAATCGAACCCCGATCGCCTGGGTCCCAGGTCCACGCCCAACCGCTGAGCCACGCCCGGCCGGGCTAGACTCTACATTTCTTAAAGGCAAGGATCCCTTTAAAAAATTGGAATGCCAATTTACTTATTTACCATGAGAAATATAATTATAAGAAAGATTAGGTTCTTGAGTACATAGTTTACTGCATTGTATATCAACCTTTAACTGTACGTATATCAACCAAAAAAGTCTAATTAAAATCATCCTCTCTATAAACTTTTATGTCCTCAACAATTTTATTTTTAAGCCTTTTCTTAATGATTTAGATGAGGATTCTGATGTCTTGCAGGTTCATCTCAAATTGTATTTTACTAACAGAAGGAAAAAAATAGTGTAAAATTCAAATTATCTTTGAAAGGTAATAATTTTTTAAGGCCCAAGAAATATTTGTCAGTAATGATGAGAATGGAATTAAATAAAAACCTTTATTATCTACCATAAACTTTTAACATAAGGCAGAAGATAGTTTTAGACATTAATGCTTTTTAGGAAGTGCTGTTTATGAGCTCAATATACATTAGAAAGCAAGACAAGCCCTCTCACTGAAGCATAAGCTCTCTGAGGGGAAGGGCAGTATTTTACTCATTTTTGTGAGCTCAGTGTCTGTCTAGCACTGTATTTGGAAGTTCTTTTGAGTTAATGAGTGAAAGAATAAATGAAGATATTTTGAATAAAATAAAGTAGGGCTGGAGAGTTGAGTGAACTTTTAAGTTTCTACACTGAAATTTGGATATTCATTTGAAGGGGAATAACTTCTCTGGTGTGTTTTTATTTTCTTTAAACTCTACTCATACATTAATATAAAACAAGCAAAATGAGATAAATCAAACCAAAATTTAGAAAGCTCAAATCACCCTCTTAGATGAAAACCTGATTATCTCCAACAGGAAGTGATATTCTCTTTTAATATCATATAATATTATAATCCCTCTGACAGTATTTTTGTTACTAACCATGTGTTATATTTAACTGTGCTTGTAGCTGGGCCAGCTGAAGCCTCCCGGTCTATCGGTCACCTTGGCAAATTTGACCAAAGTCCGAAATTTCAGAGCCTTTGATTGGTCAAATCAATCCAACTTGTATGGATTTCTTAGGGTTTTCTTCCACATCTTCTGTCATAAAATAAGAAATATTCCCTCTTCTGAATTCCCTATGTAGTGTCATTCACCTTGAGCCAAACTGGGCCTGAAATTTAGTGCTTTCACTGGTTTCCACAAAAATCCACATGCATGAGGCTTTTGGTGACTTGAAAAGATTTTGCAGAAAAATTGAAAATTACAGAAAGGTGGCCTTATGCCATTATTTTATTTTTAAAATCTGAACTTTACCTTGAATCTCAGCTCTTCCTTCCCTTACTCAAGGATTTTCTCCACCCAGAGTTTTAGATTCTTTTTTATCTATTATACAGGACAGCTTCCTCTTCCTCCCAGGCCTTTTTCCTGCTACCCCTCAAACCTAGAACACAGTGCATTTTCCCAGAAAAATGCCGCTTTATCCTTCAAAAGTATTGCAGTGTCAGTTGTTCAAGTTATTATACTTTGTGCACCTTGACCGTAAACTTACCCCTTATTTGCATTTCTTATCTGCAACATCCTCAGAGTTATAGGAATCTCTCAACAATACCTCACAAGGATGTAGCATGGTTCATCTAGAATTTTTTCATTTATTGATTCATTTGATCCTTTTAAAAAACCTAGGTAATTGACAAGAAAGATTAAAGCAACAATAAGTGCTTTAAACAAGTTAAATGTTGTTGTTTTTTTAAAATAAGTTCATATGGTTTAACAGCAGAGAGAAGATTGGAAACCAGGTCTTTGAAAGTCAAGTGCTTTCTCTTACATCAGCCAAAATAAATAGCTGGATAAATAGATATCAAAATACAGTGACCAAAATATATCTACAGTTAAGTGAATGTGGAATTGAAAGCAAGGATTTGATGACACTTCTATGAAATGGAGTGGAGTGGTAGTGGGGGAGAGGCAAGACCAAATATTACACAGACAATATAACATCCCCCTCTAAAAGTCAAAAGTATCTTCTTACATTGTCAAAATAGCATTATCACATCTAACAAACGTAATAATTATTATTGAGTATTAGCTCATGCCGGATCCATTTTCAATTCCAAAATATACCCAAACTATGCTTTGCAACATCTAAGCTGTCCCCAAGTACCTTTTTGGTGATGCTCTGAATTGCTGGTCTTATATGAGTAGGGGTTTCCCACATTGGTGGGGACTATTCTGCTCCCCTGAGTCCTTGTGTTAAAGTTTGTTTGGAGCTAATGAAATGATCTTTTTTTTTTCTTCTAAATATATGTTTTATTGATTTCAGAGAGAGAGAGGAAGAGAGAGGGAGAGAGAGATAGAAACATCAATGAGAGAGTCATTGATTGGCTGCCTCCTGCGCATCCCACACTGGAGATCAAGCTCATAACCAGGGCATGTGCCCTGACTGGGAATCGATCCTCAATCTGTTGGATCCTTGGTCGATGCTCAACCACTGAGCCACTCCAGCTGGCCTGAAATGACCTTTTAATAGCAGGGTCAACCAACCTTTCTGTCAGATAAGGCTGCAAATTCACCTGTGACAGAAGTGGGGCACTGGACGAAACAGAACTTGGAATTACAATGCCACCCATCCTGAATTCTTACATTTTCTTCCTGCAGGAGGCAGAGGGTGGAGTTTGGAGACTTCCTTGAGATTATAAAAACAGGGAGTAGGACTGTGTTTTCGTTCTTCTTTTCTAATACTTATTTCATATTTTACAGATATTTGCTTATACTTGCTGTCACTACAGTATTCACTTGGTAGAGAGGCTATGAAGAAAGAAAAAGATGTGATTCATTCATTCTCTTTCTATCTTCTTTTAGTGTAGATAATAAATAATTGACTATATCAATACCCAAATACACGCACACGCACACACAAACCCTGCAAATAAATGAATAAAAAATTACTTTCAAATTTGTTTATTTTCACTGCCAATCAGTACCAGAATATTTTTGGTACAGTTAAACTAATCAAGCCTCTACAAACAGTGTGTAGAGATTGATAGACTTTTAGATATTGGCACATGTACATTTATAGCTATTGACAAAGCTTAACTCTCTTCAAGAACATTCCAACTAATATTGGCATTCTGTTTTATCCATTGACACTCAACATGATGTACTGTGGAAGACTTTAAGACTTTCAGTGTTTGACTAAGCTTTACAGTCATTAATGTTTAATCACTTACACTTCAGTAAGCATTGTGCTTTCATTTTTTATATTGCATGTTTATCTATGTAAAGTAAATCAACAGTGCCTTTCTGATAATCTCCCAGTATTTATATAATCAGTCTCATTTGGTGATCAGCGATAAATATGAATACAACTGCTATTTGGAATTACTTTACCACTTTATACAGATTCTGACTTCAATTTTGCTTCACAACAATTATATTAAAAGCAAGTACCAGCCAGATTCTCTAAAGCTGTGAGCATATTGGAAGGTAGGGGGGTGGAAGCAAAGATAATATTATCTTTGTTTTCTAATGTGGCATTTAAAACATGTTGTATGTCCATGAACTAGTTCTATACTATAAATAAGGAAAATGGTTACATTAAAAATTTTTTTGGATGAAAGAGGTTTTTAGCCACTGAGTCAAAATTCTGTAGTGGCCATCCTTAAAGACAAGTAGAGCTCACTCATAGAATGGTTGCCCGAGGAAACAATAAAGGGACCTTGAACCATAGTTTTGCACATGCCACTGCAATGAATGCATGTCATTGTATCAACATCATCAGGGCACTAGTGAGAGACAAAACACACTTGGCTGAGACTGGGAGACATGGGGACACAAAGAACCCAATTCAAGCAAAGCATAGTGGGTAAGGATACATTTGTCGAATTTTAACAGAATCCTGGCATTTGTATTTACTTTTTGTTTACATTTGGGATTTTACAGAAATACTAAAATGATTTTGCAAAGTCCTCTTTATACACTGACAAACTGAAAATGTAGATAAAAGCACAATTTTTTTTTACTTAAGAACATTTATGAACGTTCCCAGAAATATTTTTAAAAACTGGTTTCAAGGAAACTTAGAAACAATTGAAAACTATTCATATAACAAATAAAAATGTCATTTCCTTTTTATAGCTCTACAAATGGAAAAATACACTTCTATATTTCCCTCTCATGAAACTGGCCCGAAGTGTGAACAAATAAGCCACAGGCCGGCTGGCCGATACTCAGTTATACTTTATTGCCATCAGAGTCCCACCATTGTGTCAGGTATCATATTTTCCATTCACCTGTCTCTATTTGCAAGAAAAAGGATTCTGGTATGTAACTTTTTAAAAAAAGTCTGAATTCATTCTTTATTCTGTACTGTAGAGTTTGAATGCATACTTATCTTTTATTGACATGCAATTCATAGTCAGAGGGTGATAGGAAGATGTGGCAATAAACAGAGGTTCAGAAAATTGGATCCATTGTAGCATCAAGAGAGTAAGGCAAAAGTCTAAAGCCGAAGTATCTGTGCTCTGACCTAAAGGGTGCCCGTAACTGAAATGCGTATAGGGGAAATGTATACAGTTGGTCTCCTGCTGTCCTTTCCAGGTGCGGCTGGTGGCTAGTTCTACCCCTGGGGTTACCCTATTGCATCCACTTCAGCCTCCGTGCATAGGAGTGCATGGGAAGTCAGCTGCCAAGGTCGCTCCTAAGATCCATGTATGGAAGCCATTCTCTGTGCCGGTATGGATTAATTTTTCTGATTGTTTGCTCTGTGTCAGTTAGTTTCAAACTTCTTTGCATCAGCAACTTCTGGGAGTCTGTCACAAATTCAGATTCCTAGGCTCATATATGTCTGGATGGGATCCAAGCCATCACTGGGCCTCATTTTGAGAAATGTTTAGCAAGTGTGTTAAAGAAAGATTCCTTTTAGAGTTCTCTTTTCAAATGAGTTTACAAAAAGTAGCATCAGTTGTTTGAAGTATTGGAAAATAACCCAAATAATAATTAAAACTTTACCCACAGTAGACTAAAACACTGATAGAGGACACAATAAATTAACTTTGCTCTGTGTAATGATAAAGGTGGGGAGCACTTCTCTTTATTATGCAGGGAACCCTGATTTCCTGAGAGTCATATGTTTATGAGAGATCTGAAGCTCTCTAAGGAAATACTTTATATGTTACCAATTCATGGCTATTTCATTAACCATTCACTAGCAATGATGATGAGTGATATTTTTTCCTATTTGTTTCTTTACCTGCTGGCTAATATAGGATTTCATGGTTGATTTAATTTTTAATTTATTTTATTACTAAAGAAATTCAATATTTCTTGTGCTAATTGGCCATTTATATTCCTGCTTCTTTCGATTTTATTGTATATCATTTGCCCATTTCTTTCTTTCTCATGAAAGTATTAAGAGTTTTGATTATTCGTTTGGAAGTGGTCTCAATATATTAAGGATATTATCCCTTTATTGTGCTCGTTAAAAAATTTGTTACTCTTAGATTTTCAAATGGCATAGCAGAAATTGCTAACTAAACCAGGATGAAATTTTGGAATAATTTTCAGCACATCGACCAGGCTGCAACTATCAAGAGATCAACTTTTTGCACAAACTGAAACAACCTTTTAATATTCCTGTCATATCATTTTAATTTTTGTGTGATATTTGATTTGCACTTGTAATTAAGTAGCATTTAAAAATGTGTTTTAGCCCTAGCTGGTTTTGCTCAGTGGTTAGAGCTGCAGACTGAAGGGTTGCAAGTTTGATTCTAGTCAAGGGCATGCACCATGGGTTGTAGGCTCGATTTCCCCTGGTCGGGGCTCATGCGGGAGGCAACCAATCGATGTTTCTCTCTCCTTCCTTCTCTCTCTCTCTCTCTCTCTGTCCCTCCCTCCTTCCCACTCTCTCTCGAAAAAATATCCTCGGGGGAGGATTAAAAAGAAAAGGTGTTTTAATAATTTTTTCTAGTATGGGAATTATCTCTTTCTAAGTTTAAAGAACTCTCTGGGAAATCATTCTGGCCCTGGAGTCTTTTGTGGAATATATATATTCTGTATCCAATCATTCCAAGTAGCTTAAGACATTGCAGGTTTACTTCTGTAGTTTGCTATGTCTGTTGACTGTTTACTTTTGCTCTTAACAGAGCCAGAATCCTTGGCCTACCATGATGGAACTGATTTAAATTAATTTTGACCTTTTTTCTTCTGTGTTCTAACATAACACAAGTAGTGGCGGTGTTTGGATACATAAAAATCTAGTTAACAATTCTTATATAATATGTAATTGATAATTTATTATATGCATTGACTTATATTTTATATATTATATGCACAGTGGTGTCCCCAGCTCTGAAAACATTTGGTGAAATAATAAATGTGTAAATAAATCTAAAGTAATAAAATTAATTTTTCTCTATATATGTTTTTAAATAGTTTTTGCTTTTAAGTCTCACCAATATGAGATAATAACAGCAAAATAGAGGACTGGGCAATAAGTATGAACATTCTGAGTATAAATTTATCTTGCTACCCTGAAACTCAACCAAATCATATATAATAATCATAAATAATAATTAATATATTCTTAATAATTCATTAAAGCCTATTTGATATGATCACCAAGATGATTATTAGCCAATGACTCTTTCATTCATTGTATACATAAAACCTTCAGTCCAATGCTCTGGGCACTTGTCCAGACACCAGCTAACAGAGGCTATTGATTATATAATTATAGACCAATTGTTACTTTTGTTTAGAAAGAGCTCCATTTCCCTCATTTCTTATTGATATCTGGCCCAATTAATTTCTCAGAAGCAACCTGAAATGTAATACTTGACATTGGGCTTCTGAGGTACTCAAATTCTTGCTTGTACTAACTCTTTTTTTATGATTGGTTTTTTTCAGATCATAAAAATAGAAAGATTTCCCAGAATTAATTAATATTTACATAATGGTGAAATGGCTTTTATTTTCACCAATTTACTATTTATTTTAAGTGTGGGTTGAGAAGTTGTGGATAGAAATATTGAAGAAATCTCTCTTTTTAAATGTATGTATATATACATATGTATATCCTAGTTCTGCATCTTTACCAAATAATGAATGCTATTACTGTTCCATTCTATGAACTCTATCTTCTCTAAACTCCCTATTTGATTGTCTTTATTATTCATTTGATATTTAATTGTCTTACATTAAATATATTTTCCATATACCATTTAACTAGGTAGTTTTTAGGACAGACATCCTATCATATTTTTCTTAATTGGGTCCCCCAATGCCTAGTACAGTGCCCAAGACAGTGCTTAACGTGCTGGGCAATAAACATTTTTCTTAAGAGTTTTGATTTGCTTGAGATTGATCTATAGTCTTATGTCCCCATGACTCTACCATTAACGCTACTGATATGTTCCTGTTCGTAATATTAATGCTTATTTTTGAGTGCTTACTATGTTCCATAGTTGTGCTAAATGCCTTCAAAACATTTGTTTTTCAACCTCACTCTTACACTGACTTTAAGATGTGGTTTCATTTTTTTTTTTAATTTTTTCTTTTTTTATATATCTTTAATGATTTCAGACAGAGGAAGGGAGAAGGAGAGAGATAGAAACATCAATGATGAGAGAGTCATTGATTGGCTGCCTCCTGCATGCCCCTGACTGGGGATCGAGCCCGCAACCCGGGCATGTGTCCTGACCGGGAATTGAACCCCCATCACCTGGATCCTAGGTTGACACTCAACTGCTGAGCCATACCCGGCCTGGCATGGTTTCGTTTTACAGGTTAAGAAACTGAGTCGTAGACCAGCCTCATCACTTAGCCTGCAAGCCTTGGTTGAACTCTGATTTGTATTCGAAGGCTAACTGGCTTTGCTGGACTAAACATCCAGGTCGTCTTCCTGAACACTTGAACCCTGTGTCATTTTATTTTATTTTATTATTTTATTTTATTTTATTTTATTTTATTTATTTTATTTTATTTTATTTTATTTATTTTATATTTTATTTTATTTTATTATTTTATTTTATTGTTTTGTTTTATTTTATATTTTATTTTATTATTTTATTTTTGAACCCTGTGTCTTTAAAGGATAGTAGACTAATAAATATGGATCTTGACATTCCTTCTTTTTTATGGTGACCACCAACTGTTTCTCTATCTTCTTTCTTCTTGTCTTTCAGTTGAAACAGAAAAATACTGTTTCACATCTTGAGAATGCTATGATACATAAAAAAAGAAGTAAAAAGTCAAGATACAAATAATAGTATGATAATGAACATTAATTAAAGATCATTTGAAAATTAAGCATTTTCCCCAAACCCTGAGGGGGCGAAAAAAAGAGTAAGGTTAGCTTATGATGAGCAGGTTAAAATTGCTTTAAAGGGGTTTTGATTAAAGTTATACTATTTTGGCCTTTTTGTGAAAATACCCACAAAATAAAACAAAACCAACATCAAACATGAACAAAACAAGTAGGCTTGTATCAGCAAACTTATTTAAAATGTTCCTTTTATTGTTGAATGCAGTGAAGTATCTTTGTATCATTCCGACTGTGTTTTTCCTCCCCCAAGGGAAAGTCACTTTGAAGAATGCAGCAAATTATTTTGTATACTATATCCAAGGCTACTGAACCACAAAAATAAGGACAGACTGCTTGGGAGTTCAGCTGGATCAATAGCTTAGTCCTGGGATTTGCTCGTCTGCTGGATACTGAATGAAAAGCACTAAGCTGCCATTTTGTACCATTGATATTTAAGACCCTAGTACAGCCAAGAGACATTTTTCATAAGACAGAAGGCAAGTTACCTGTAAAAATGTTTAGGTATATGGGCACACAACACACAGAGACTATGAAATGTACTTGGCAAGTCATGTAGGAAATTCTCCCTTTCTGTCCTATTACCCAAGAGAAATCACACACACACACACACACACACACACACACACACAGAGTACATAGAAATATATATTTGTAGAATGCCTCTATTCCAAAGGTCTCAAAGCACTCAATAGGCATGATCAAAACTATTCTTTTATCTCTGTGAATAAAAAGTGAGTAGTTGTGATTACCTACTTTTTTCTGCTGGAGAGCATTCCTCAGCTACCCAAGCAGGCCCAGGAGCCAGTTCTCTCCATCTCTCACTGTCTCAATTGCACGCTTCACCGTGTAGGCTGCCTGTTTGCATAATGTATGTGCAGTTTGATCAGTCACCAATTCAGAGTTCTGGCCAGGATTTCTCCTATCTGCTTTCCTGCCACTCCTAGCTTTTTCTCAGTAAGCACCCTCTAGGCCTGGCTATCATAGCAGCAAGACATGCAAGAGGTCTGTTAGACAGGAGGAAAGCAGCAAGAAGGCGCTAGATCCAGGCGCTCATGCTTAGCGTGAGAGCTCTGTGATACTGTCAGTGTTCTGAACACAAAAGATTCTCCAAAGTGGTATTTAGAAACTTTCCTGAGAAAAGCGACCATATAAACAAAGCAATTAAAAATGGAAAAATAAGTCATCAAGCTGAAAAACAGGTATGCACTGAGGTGACAAAAAGTTTCTGACAGTTGGCTGTACTTGCTATTCTTTCCCTCTTGTCCATACTCAGAGTAGAAACGTGCAGTCCAGGGTGATAGGATACGTGAAAGCTCTCAACAGCTCAGTCAAGCTCAGTGCACTCCTGGGGATCTAGGAGTGCTTTCCTGGCATGGGGCCCAGCCAGGATCTGCAAGAGGAGTTACCACTTGAATCTCTTTGTCCTTGAAAAGTGGCCCTTGCCTTTGGCATGTCCCCTGACTTCACCTTCTGCTTCAAGCGTGGTGTAATCACGAAGCTGATGAAAATAATGAACAAGAGAAGTGTGAAAATGTTTGGTAAGACAACTTTCACTGCAGTAAAAAGGAAAATTCTGCTTTGATTTCACAATTTACCTGCTCATTTGACTCAGGACTTTGAATCTGATCTTCATGCAAGGAAGTGAGAAGGGGCTTCCTTTCTGGTCCTTTCACTTTCCCTTCTCTTCCTTTCTTTCTCCCTTCCATCCTTTCTTCCCAGAATATTGTAAGTGTGGTGGGCTAAGGCTCAGGTGAAGAAACTGAGTAGGTTCTAGGAAACCAGATAAAGAGGTACGTCCTCTGCCTTTGAAGAGCTGACAGTTTACTGAACAGACAAGACCTGATTTCAGATGAAGCCCTAGGGTAGGGAGCAGTGGCAGGAGGAGCTTTTCAAGAATATGGTTTGAAATGAGTTTATTAGTGTATGTCTGGAACTTAAAGCATGAAGGGGAAAGGATCAGAAATGAATCTGGATGTTGAGCAAGGCCCTTTGGTGATTGTTAGTTGTCCTAGAACCTGTTGTTATTGGAAGCCACTGATGCCTTTGAGGCAGATCAGATTTGCATAATGGGAAGATCACCCTAACAATAGAGTGAAAGATAATTAAATGTGGAGGTTGGAGTTGGGTGGGAGAATTAGATTTAGGGAGATCAGGAAAGGAAACTACTGTGTAGTTCAGTTGGATGCTGATGGTTGTCAAACGCAGAGTAGATGTGAATATTTTGGGAAGTGGAATCAATATACTTGGGGGTTGATTAAATGTAGAGGCTAGTCAGGTGTGAGGACTGAGGCTGACTTTTGGATTTCTGGTGCAGACAACTGAGTAAATGGTTTGTTTTACCACAAAGATTCAGAATAAGAGGAGCTTTAAGGGCGGTTTCGGTGGGAGAATGAGAGCCAATGAGTTTCGCTTTGGATCTGCAGAAGTTGAAGTCTCTGTGGAAGGACCTGGTGGAAGTGTCTTAAGTAGTCAGTTAAATATGTAAAGCTGAAACTTTATGCACTAAACATGCTTAAAAGTTGTGTACAGTGGCCTATAGAGGATGAACTGTGGGAGCAGTCCACCCTGGATAGAGGCAATAAAAGAGGTATCGTTTGTATAATTAAAAGTGAAAACACAACTAATTAAAAGTCAATCTGCATTGACAATTCAGAAAAATGCCAATGAAAAAGTGTTCCTCCCGAAAACATCTTTTGTTTGTCTAAACTCTACGCAATTGTTGTGTTTACTCTCCCCCTTATAAAATCATGGTGCACATGCACCAATAAGTCTACAATATTGCCTTCAGTTTTGGTTGTGGAAATCCAAAACAGAAAAAAAAATTTCTCATATTGGCAATTAAAATCATTAAAGGTGTTAGGACAATTTAACAGCATTAGGACAGGAATTTGGGAAGATGAATGCTGAATTGAGATATAATGAAAATAATTTATCTTCATGGTTAAAAGTATTACAGATGTCCCTCTTTTTTCCCCCCATTGACCCCCTTCACCCTGATCCTCGCTCCCCACCCCCAAGGCCTTCACTTCACTATTGTCTGTGTACATGGGTTATGCATATATGCATATAAGTTCTTTGGGGAAAAAATAAGAGAACTAGTGAAAATATACAAAAATCTTATTTCTATAGATAAGGTAAATTTGATCTTATTCAGTAAATTTCAGTATGACATAAAGGTTTACAGGCCTAATATTGGGTTATCCCTCCAACTTCACTTTTCCCCTTGATTACTTCACTCACATGGGCTTTTTAAATGTTTCTTATACACTGCTGCCTTGGGGTTTCCGCACTTGGTCTTCCCTTTGCCTGGAATGATTTTCCCTCTATACTCAAGGCTTGATCTTCACTTTCTTCAGGTCTCTTATAAAATATCCTTTTCTAAGGGAACTTTCTTGCTTATCTTGTCTAAAATTCTCCCCCACCATTCATTTGCTATACTCTTGTATGCCTTTTTCTTTTCTTTACCACTTACCACTGTATAGACTTTACTTGTTTTTCATTTGTTTCCTTTTTTACCAGTTTCTCTTAAGTTTAGAAACAAGGATACTCTTTAAAAAAAGAGTATATTCATTGTTATATCCCAGTTTTTATAGGCTCACAGGCACAGAGTGGTTACATAGTAAATATCTGTTGATTAAACAAATGAAGTATATTATATGGGTTATGAAAGTAGTTTAATAATAAAGAAAATATAGACTAATATAATAATAATAGAATCTCTCTTTTTGGAAGGACTCAGGTCTTAATTACTTTCACAGTGCCTACCTCATTTTGTGCACAAAAAAAATTCTAAATAAATAAGGTGACTATATGTCCTAGTTTACTTCTGTGGTCTCAGTATTAATTATGAATGATACATCCTCTAATGTTATTAGGGTCTTAGGACAATAAAATAATCCTCTGATGAATAAATGTTTGATGAATGAAATATTAAAAACTACCATGAAAGAGTAGAGCTATTTGAGATACATCCTACTTTCAATCTCCTTTCCTCAGCTAATTAAGCATTTAATTGAATAAAATTTCCAAAGACAGTAGCTTCCCCCCCCCCCGATTTTACCTCCTGTAGCTGTCTTAGTTCTGTATTTTCACTGAATTTCATAATAAACATATCTTTTGGATTGAATGATTCAATTCATTCACAAATTATTTACTGAGTCCCTGTAAAGGGAGTCCCTTTAAGGGGCTCCCTATCGGGTGTGGGTACTAATGGAATTTTAGAGCCAATGTCACAAGTATAAATCATTATTAATTATTTTTAGAAACATTTTGAGAAAAGGTAAAAATGCTTTTAATACAAATAAGAAAAATAAGATTAACAAAAACTAGAGTCTTCTAAAATGATAATGCTCTTAGAAGTTTTTCCAACTCTGCCCTTCCATAAACCTCCCATAATCCTATCACCCTAAAAACATCACTCACTCTCAGATTTTGGCATTCAGTCAGCTTTATTGTTATGAATATTTTTAAATTTTACATTTTATATAAAAATGTATCCTATTTTTACTCATTATTATATCAAAAGTACTTTCAGACCACTGTAAGTCACATTATATCATAAGCACATATTATAATTATAAATATGGCTATAATTTATGTAAAGTGCTTAATCAATCCTTTATTGTATACATTTGATTTATTATTACTTTGTTAATTATAGAAATAGTCTGTAATAAACTTTTCTATGCCTCTGGGTTACTTTATATTTTGATTTTCTTTGAGTAAAAAAGTAGAATGACTCAGTCTCAGGATTTGACCTAAACTTTTAATAGCTCCTAATATGATCTTCTAAAAAATTTGTACAAATTTATAGAATTGACAATGATTTTAGATACTATACTTTATTTTCTAAGTTTAACCTTCATCTTTTCTAAATTGGGTATTATTATTGTTTTCTCTTCTGTTATAAGAAAGGAAATTAAAAAAATGTGCTGAGCAGATAGAAGGTCAATAGTTACCATGATACATATACTTATTTTTAGTATCAATTGGCCTGGTAATGTAATTTAGTGGCTTGGTAGTATAATTTAGATTTCAGATAAAATTAGAGCCAAATCTCACTTCTGTTTAGTATCTGCTAGAATTTTAATTTTATATAAATAATATAACTTTTCTGAGCCTTAGTTTGCTAAAACGGATATAATTCCTACTTCATAAGATTGCCACAGGCTAATTATTGTAAAATTCTTAGCAGAGTGCCTGTACTTAGTAGACATACAAAATATTATAGTTATTATTAAGAAAAAGGAAATTAGGGTAGGAGGGGGAAAAGGAATATCTTTGTTGTTTTTACCTGATGCTTTAAATATTTAAAAGTTAAAATTTTTTTTCTATATGTTGATTCACTATAATTACACATTCCTATGATATCATTCAGGACTCTTCAATTATATGTAACAGAAAGCATTGCAAAGTAATTTTAGGAAAATTATAACCATTGGCTTATGTAATGAGTTAACTCATGGATGGATTTGGTTTTGGTTTTCATGTAGATTCGAAGATTCACATGATGTTGTCAGATCTCTCTCACCCTCTGGCTCTAGCTCTTGCTCATGCTGGTTCTGCTCCCCTCCTTGTAAAAGTGGTCTCACTCTCCCCTATGCAGGCTGAGGAACACACTCACTAGTGCTTCCTGGGCTCCTCATTCCAACCCAAAACAGTGGAAAGAGCCTCTGTCTCCCAACATCCATGGTCGGATCTTCTGGGATCTGCCCTCTAACCCCAGTTACAATCCAGCCAACTATTTTCAGGAGGAGCACTAAACCCTAAAGCATTTATGGTGTGTAATGAATAAACCTCTCTTTTGCTTCTAGAAAGGTGTTAATTTTATAGCTTGAATTATTTTCTGAGTTTTGTGGCTCTGATGGGGAACTTTGGTTGAGAAAGTCTGAAGGCAAATGTGAATGCCCTGGCCAAGGTCAGAGAGGTAGCAGAAATAAGGGTTTGTTGGATCTTGGATATCCCAAAACTATTGCTACCATCTAGGCTTAGCTGATGACAATGCAGGGAATATTGTTTGCATGTCTCCAAGATTATTCATGTGCTGTTTTCTCTGGTGAAGATTCATTTCCCAAGGTGTTCTCCTCAGGTGCTGAAGTGAAGCCGTCATCGTTGCCACCTTCTGAGGCCCAGAAGATGCAGTGATGTGCCGAGTGTATTCTTCTGGCTGGTTTCCCATATCCTCTTCTTGAGATCTTTATTGAAGTGCCTCAAAAAGTTGGAGAACTTTCTGAGGTGATAAAGAAGTAATATTCTTTCGGTTGCTAGAGTAACATTCATGCTCTGCCACAAAATGTCCCTTGATGCTACTGTCAGAGTCATAATAAAGCTTGTTTGTCAGCTCCAATGTGACATTTCCTGTTTCTATATAGTGCTTCTTAGATTACAATCCTTAGACAATAATCATTGTCAGTGGGATCTTCTTGGAAATCAAAGGAAAATATGAGCATCCAATGCCCCAAATCTGAACTGTTCCATTGCTGTAAGCACCTTGTACCTGCTGAGGTGTGAGCCCTCTGCCATCAGTGTCATTTCAATGAGTAACCTGACTGACTTTCCTTCTGCCATGAACAAGACCCACATTTTCATTCCACTTCTAGGGCTGTTTGACTGGCTTATGTTTTCTTTCATGTGTGTGCACATGTGTGTGGCAAGTTCTTGCTTAGAAAGCTAGTACCCCTTTGATTTTGTTTGGAAGGTTACAAGTTGCGTTAGGCCAGAGCTGTGAATATTTTGCTGAAACCTTCATAAAAAGCAATAATTGCTCCTAAATTTCCTTCATTGATACTTATATACATTTTGACAAATAGTATACTTTAGCCCAAATTAGGTTGTTTTGTTTACACCTTCATCTTACTCCAAAAGTCTCTACTTTAAGGGTATGGAAATTCAAGTGCAAGATGAGGTCCTCGGTGTCAGTTAGCAGGTGGTAGTTCTTTTTAGCCTGTTTTAATTCTAAATAACCTACTAAAGATTAAAGAGGGTAAATCACTGGTAACCTGTCTGTGTAGAATGAGAAAAGAAAAAAAAGAATCTAATAATGGATTATTTCATTTATAATAGAGCCTCTTCTTGTGTAAAATTTCCAGCTAATTTGGACCAAAGCTATTGTGTGGATATTTAATTATTCAGATAATTAGCTTAATTTGCCAATGGAAATGCAGCTACACCTAAATGGAGTTAAAATTGGGAATGTAGCCCAGTGCTTTTGATTTTGTTTTATTACTTTACTCAGAATATTGGTTTCTTCAGTCTTCTATTGTTCTCTGTACAAGCTACTTTTATTACAAGCTAATTTATTTTTACAGCCTCAAATTGCACCTCTGTGTGAATAAAGTGTAAACTATGAATAACTTCAATTCTGTCTCCTCAGACTATCTACCCCTCTCTTTCTAGATGCCTGCTGGACATTTCCATTTGACTCATCGCAATCTCAAACTCCATGTACCTAAAATCAGGCTGTTATCTAAAATCACATTTTGGATTAATCATCTAGCTTTCCTGCCTCTCTCTATGGTATCAACCTCTACTTTCTTTTCCAGCTACATTCTCTTTCATTTCTTAGAGCTAAATTCTCCTAAGAGTTGTTTATGCTTGTAGTTTCTAAGCCCTCTCCTTTCTTTCTCTCTTGAATCCAATCAAATCAGGCTTTTATCCCCACCTCTCTCCATGGAAACAGCTCTTATATCACTAATAACCTCCATGTTGTTAAATTCAATGCTCAAATCCAAACACTTGATTTACTTGATTTATCATTAGCATTTTCGTGACATGTTTTCTTTCTTTGATTTCTAGTACAATGAAGTCTTCTGAATATCCTGTTGTGTTTCTGGCTGATCCTGCTCAGTCACCTTTGCTGGTGCCTCAGTACCTGTCATCTGCAGGTTGGACTGCCTTGTGGCTCAGTGCTTAGGCTTCTCTTTTATATTTATATTCTTATGCAGATGTTCTCTTTCAGTTTTATGGCTTTAAATACCACCCAAATGTTGACTCCAGACTTATATATCCACCCTTAAAAAATACTGTGAACTTCAGACATCTCTACTTGGTGCTTAATAAAAATCCCAAATTTTATGTGTCCAAAACTGAGCTTGTGATCCCTTCTTTATAATTCTATGCCTTCCGGTCATTTTTATTTCACTAAATTCATTCTTTCAAATATTGAGGCCTAACACCTCAGAGTATGTGGGGCTATTTATTGAGAAAATTATTAAGAATTTTAAGACTGTAACAGCAGAATGTTAAACCAAGGGCAGAGTCTTGTGTGACTGCCTAAGACACCTGCCTAAGAAGCCTGTTCACAATATTGATTCTAACTACTTCTCACCTCTTCTTCAGTCACAAGATTCAAGCCACCATCATTTTTTCCAGAACTATTTAAATGGGGTCCTACCAGGTCTACCTGTTCTTCCTCTTGACCCTCTCAATGTATTCTCAACTGAGCAGAGAGACCTATTAAAAAATAAGTCAGACAATATCACTCTCTGCTCAAAACCCTCCAGTGACTGCCATTTCACTCAGAATAAAACCTCCGTTTCTCTTTCTTCAACCTAAGTTAGGACATCATCATGTCACACCTACATAACTGCAATATCCTCCAAACCTTATACTACCCTTTCCTGATTTTGATCTGCCCGCATACCTTAACAAGGCCAGTCTTTATGAAACACTGCTTTTATCACCTCACTTTATAACACACAATCCTTATCTCATAATATTTCAAGTGAAAACTCCTCAGGCTCCACAGTCTACTCAAACTCTACAAAACAATCCCATTTCCAATTTTTTCTCCTAAAAGCTCCATTTGCTTTAGACAAGCAAGTCTCAGAGATACTCCATATTCATCCATAATCCTGCTAACATCATTTCCTTTAGTAGAAAGCACATTTTTTTCCTCTATTTCTCTTAATTATACACACCTTCCAAGGCATTATTTTCTACTTCCTTCAAAGCCTTCTCCAACTACCTCAGTTTTTACTGATTTACCCTGCATTTTAACATCTGTTGAACTTAGATCTTTAACCCACTTTAAGACAAAAGATCTGAACCCACTTTAAGACAAAGATATACTCTCTGGAACTGGTCACAGATTGTTTCACTGAATAAGCACATTTTGGGCAGGGTCCATATCTTTTCCATTCAATTTTTTCATTGCAATGCTGAGTCTAGAAAAAATACCTAATACAGGTTACCTAATAACTACTTTTTTACTAAAAATATTACATGTGTTAACAACAGGCACTAAAGATGAAAGAAACCAAAGCAGACCATTTTGGAATATATCATAGAGGGCATGCATGATACACAGAATGGTGAGAGAGATTTACTGAGCACTTGGCAAGCACTCTACTAAGGGTTTTATATAGGTTAGCTCATTTAATCTTCACCCTAACCCTGTTAGTTAGGCTCCATTATTATTCTCATTTTAGTTATGAGGAACCTGAAGTTCAGAGGAGTTAAGGAACTTCACCAAGGACACAAAACTAGGAAGCAGCAGAATGGGCTTCAAATATAGGTAGTCTGCTAGCTGAGCCCATTCCCTGAGCTGAACTGCCTCTCATAGTCTACATTTGTTTACTGTAAAATGTTAAGGCCCTGGGCCACTACCATAATTTTAACATAAAGTTTCTTATATACTTTGCTAAGATATAAATTATATTTTTCTTTTTGCTGTATCAGAGGACTATGGAGGTTTTATACATTGTTTCAGTCAGAAATCAGAGAAAAATAGGCAGTTATTCACCCATTTTCTCAGTTATGCCTACTTTATAAATAGCCCTTAGCAACCATGGGGCCCACCTGGTGAGTGAATAGTACTATCTTTCAGTCATTCTACCACGAGACAAGAACATCAAGGATCTGCGAGTGTTACAAAGTGGTTTCGGAAAGACTTGTTTTCAATAGTTGAGTTTAAAAACATTCTAAATTTCATTTATTACAGTTTGTTTAAAGCTTTTTTTCTGGCCTTTCTGAGTTGCAGCTTAATTTTTCACTGTCTTATTTTAATTTATCGCTCTCTTTCTAGATCTCATCCTCCTATTTATTATTCTTTGTCTTCTCTCTGTTTCTGGCTTTTCTTCCTGCAGCTGGGCTTCGGTTAGAAGGGATGGACGCAGCTGCCCAACCGTTTTCACATTCTTTACTGATGTGATTTTCTTGAGGTAAAACATCATTTAAGAGTATTACTCAACAATTAAGTGTTTCTGCCTCCTCAGATTTGGTGTCTGAAAGCCTGCCAATAAGACCCTTTGCTGTTGTTTGTATTGGTTTGGATCCCTTCCTGTTATGCATTATTTTATTTGTTCTGTGCTGGTTTGCCTTTCATGTAATATTTTGTTATAGTTTTAATTTCCTCTTTCTATCTAATCTCAACCACTGACTTGGTTCTACTGTTATCTTTCTTTCTTTTTTTTTTTTTTTTTTTTTAAGGGCTCATTGACTACTTTTCACTACGAATTTGACTGCTTTTTAAAAATTATTTTATTTTTCTAAATTTATCTTTATTGTTGAGAGTATTACAGGTGTCCCATTTTCCCCCCTGAAATGACCCCCTCCACTTTACTCCCACCCCCTCCCCAGGCCTTCACCCCATTATTAACTATGTCCATGGTTTATGCAAATATGCACATAATTTCTTTGGTTAATCTCTTCCCACCCTCCACCCCCCTTCCCTCTTTTCTCTGAAATATGATCATCTGTTGCATGAGTCAATGTCTCTGGATCTATTTAGTTCATCAGATTCATTTGTTCATTAACTTCTTCTTCAAGAAGACCCTTCAGCTTTTCCTATAGTGCCGGTCTGGTGGTGATGAACTCCTTTAGCTTTTTCTTATCTGTGCAGCTCTTTATTTGACCTTCAGTTCTAAATGATAGCTTTGCTGGGTAGAGCAATCTTGGTTGTAGTTCCATGTTTTTCATCACTTTGAATATTTCTTGCCACTCTCTTTTGGCCTGCAAGGTTTCTGTTGAGAAATCAGCTGACAGTCATATGGGTGCTTCCTTGGAGGTAACGAACTGCTTTTCTCTTGCTGTTTTTAAGATTCTCTCTTTGTCTTTAAACTTTGGCATTTTAATTATGATGTGTCTTGCTGTGGGCCTCTTTGGGTTCCTCTTGTTTGGGACCCTCTGTGCTTCCTGGACTTGTAAGTCTATTTCTTTCCCCAGGTAGGGGAAGTTTCTGTAATTATTTTTTCAAATAGGTTTTCAATTTCTTGGTCTCTTTCTTCTCCTTCTGGCACCCCAATAACATAATGTTGGGCCTCTTGAAGTTGTCCCAGAGGCTCCTTATACTATCTTCATATTTCTGGATTCTTTTTCTTTTTGCTCTTCTGGTTGGGTGTTTTTTGTTTCCTCACGTTCCAAATTGCTGATTTGATTCTCAGAGTCCTCTACCTACTGTTGATTTCATGTAAATTATTCTTCATTTCATTTCGTGTATCCTTCATTTCAAATTTGTTCTTTATTATGTTATCGATTTTCTCAGTTATTTCCCTAATAGTCTGCTTAAACATCCTTATAAACAAAATTCTGAACTCTGTATCTGTTAGCTTGCTTGGATCTATTTTATTTAGTTCCTCTTCTAGAGATTTCTTCTGTTCTTTCCTTTGTGACATGTTTCTTTGCCTTCACATTATGGATTAGGTAGAGCTACTATGTCTCCTGGAGTTTGTACAGTGGCTTTGTGTAGTAGGTGTCCTGTAGGGTCCAGTGGCTCAGCCTCCCCAGCCACCTGAGCTGGGCCTTCTAGGTGCTCCCCTGTGTGGGCTGTGTGCACTGTCCTGTTGTAGTTGAGCCTTGGTTGCTGTTGGCGTCCCTGGGAGGAATTGACCCCCTGGTCAATCAGCTGTGAGGACCAGCTGCAACTACAGCCAAAGAGCGGCTGTGCTGGAGACACCCCTATGGAGCAGGATTTACTTCAGTGGAGCTTTGGTGTTCACCAAGTGCGCCCCTGGAGTGTCACTGGTGGATGTGGTAGGGTTGTAATCCAGCGTGGTTGAGTCTGACCACCAGGTGCACTGTCTCTGGGGCCTCCCGGGAGGTGCAAAGTCAGCCTGTGCCAGTGCCTTGCCCAGGGCCCCCCAGCATGAGCTACTCAGCAAACAGTAGTTGGCTGCTACTTGTGCTGGGCTTGGAGGTGCCCAGGAGAAGCCAAGCTATGAGCCAATGCAGCTGCCGCTAGTGCCAGGCCTGGGGCCACTTATCAAGCCTTATGGGGCCCGCTGCTGCTTGTTTGAGAGACTTTAGGAAAGTGCTAAGCGTGAGGCTCAAGAGGCCACTTGCACAGAAAAGCCCCTGGCAATGGCCTGGATGGGCTGCAGGTGGGGAGGGGCGGGGCCTCCGGGAATCACGGGGCGGGGCCAAAGGTGTGAGTCAGGTGCTGGCGATTCAAACATGGCGCCTGCCTGCCGGCTGTGTGCGGGGAGGACTTGCCACAGGAGCCATGGCCTCCGCCAGCCCTTCCGCCTGGGAGGAAGCCACCCCTCCAGCTCTCGCCTGGATCTCAGGCAGGTTAGTTCCTCCCCGAGTGTCCCGGGTCCTTTCAGGCTGCTCCCGGCGCTGGGCTCAGAGGGAGCGTCCGAGTGAGTCCGTGCCGGGCCCTTTAGAGGAGCTGCTGGGGCTCCCGCAGCCTCCGCGACCCTCAGGGACAGTCCCCGCTGGTTTCACAGCCTGAAGGTGTAGGGACGTCTCTTCCCGGCCGTGGAGCCCTGGGCTGGGGGCCTGCTGTGGGGCTGGGACCCCTCCCTCCTCTGGGAAACCTCCTTGGCTGAGATTCCCTCCCGGGTTTAAACTGTGGCACCAGGTGTGGGCCCGCGGCCGCGTCTCCGGGATTCAGCCCCGATCCGCCCGCGTCTCCGCCCCTCCTCCGGTCTCGGTGCTTCTTCAGGTCCCTGGCTGTGGGGCTTCTGTGCAGCTGGATCTCAGGAGGCTCTGAGTGACGGTGGTTCTGTATTTTAGTTGTGATTTTGATGTGGTTGTGGGAGGCGGTGGCTGCAGCTGTTACCTGAGCTGCCATCTTATTTCTCTCCCATTACTATTCTTGACTGCTTTTTAAACTAAATGTTTCATCTATTTGATGGGCCAGATTTTCACAGGATTACGGGGCAATTTTGCAGGTAGGAGTAGGGCTCTTGTTCAGCCTTTGAAGATTCTTACTTGTTTGGATTAGAGCAGGGACAATTTATATTGATATCACTACTTAAGGGCACACAGTTGTACCAGATTGGTGGTTGAAACCTTAAACTATCTGGTTTGAGTGTTATTTCTGAATGAAAGTGTCTTTTAGTATTTCCACAGTTATTCTAGACTTTCTCAGAGTAGTACTTCAGCTGACTTTTTAGTGGAACCATTATATACTTAGATAGACATTTAGTTCTTATTAATTCATTGAATAACTCATTCATTATGCTTACCTTATATTTAGACAAATAGGGATATATTAGGGTACCTGAAGCAAATGCTGCTATTTAGCATTTATAGGAGAGAAACGAAGGAGGTGGATCCAGGGATAATATGAAGATATTTAACAACCACATATAACAATGCTCATAGTGGAAGTCAGCCTTAGACTTTGGTCTTGGACTCCCATTATACTTACTTGACACTTTGGTTGATCAATTATTGGGAGGTTGGGGTTCTGGGGGGGGGGGGTAGGCACATGGGAAACTTGCATTAGTATAGAATAATATTTTAATAAGTGGATAGATGTTAGTCTTAAGTGAGAGTGTGCTCACAGTTCCTTTATTTTATTCAGATGCAGTCATCCTTTCCAATTAATACAATGTGACCCACAGATAGTATTGGAAGGGCATATGATTTCCTATGTTGGATCCTAGCGAAGTATGTCCAGGAAAAGTTTAGATCTTTCAAAATTGAGGTTCTCAACTTTTTGGAAATCAAAGTTTACTTTTGTCCAGAGAAGGAAGTTTTTTAGTGTTTCAAAAGGAACTGAATTTCCGATTGAGTTTTGGTTGTAGTACCAGTTATTAACTGTAATTTTTGGGGAAATCACTTAATAACTTTAATTTTCACAATCCTTCCTTATCAGTAAAAAGGAAGAAATTAAATCAGATGATCTCTAAGTTCCCTTTTAGATCTAATATTCTTTAATTCTATTTAAATACCAACTGGAAACTTCTTTTGCCAGATACTTAATAAAATCAACTCATGTTTTAGGACATATAAACCACCCCTGATAATTAGTTATACATTTCTTTCCACAGGGTTCCAACACTCCACTTAAAGATTATCTGATTAAAATATTTTTCTTTTGATTTCAATACAAAAGCAAACAATGACTATATAAAATAAATAGTCTTTTCTCTATATATTTAGCATTCATTATCACTATAGCCTAACTGTAATGAGAGTGCAGTCACATCGTATTCTTCTGTCTTCTATAGAAGACATAATTTTTAGTGTATATTTCTTTTGTAAATGGGTTGAATGATGTAAAAGTTCATTGCTGAGTTAACATTTGTCACTTTCGGGAGCATGTAGAATGAGCTGTTTTTCACATTAATGACATCTATGTAGTAAGTCTGAACTATTAATATATGAAATAAATAGTCTTTACCTTGATTAAAAGGAGGAAACAGGAAATGATAATTTCTTGTTAACCTTAAAAACTGTTCCACAATTAATTTGGATCACAAACCAGAATTCTCTGTCTTTGGCATTTTCACAGTCTCTGAAGCACAACAGCTCACTTGTTTAGGTTACTTGGTTCTCCAACTTCACACTGATAACCTGTTTTACAGACAGCAGCTTTAGACTCTAATGATCACATTTTGATAATGCTCTTATTTTATAAGCTAAATCATGATCTTTCACACGAAACTAAATATATTCCCCTTAAGGTGAAGACCAGTATTTTACATGTTCTATTTGTAGTGTCTGTTGTCATGTTATAGGTCCTCTGTGATAAACATACCATTAATGAGGGAAATAGCCCTATGACAATCATTGCCTTGTTTATGGTTGGCACAATATATTTTCATTGACTTTAGGTATTAACCTTGTAGATTTCAACTTAACGGGAGTGTGTATGTTTATTGAAGACTGTACAACTAATTAAAGAGTGAGACTTGGAACTAGAATTAGAAACCAGAAAGAGTAACTATAACAGAAAAGATTCAACCTAATGATTTGGTCAAAAATACATTCATTTGTCCTTCCATCTCCTTACCTGTCCACCAGTTAGGAAATATTTTTTTAGGGTCTAATATTTTCTAGGCAATCATTAATTTTTATGATACAGAAATGAAGGAAAATAGACCTAGATCCCAAGGAATTCATCTTTAGGGGATGCATCAAAGATATAAATTATTATAATATATTTTGGTTTGTGAAACTAGGGAAGAATATTGCAAAGTACAGTGGTGACAACAGTAACCTGGCCCTTCTTGTGCAAATTTGAGCTCTAAGTTGTCTGCACCATTTACCTATTTTTTTGGCTAATGTCTTCCCTAAGGTCTTTAATAAGGATTGTTATAGTTTTTGTTTTTTTACTTGACTTAACTAGTCTACACTATTATCATTTTTACATAGGAGAAAGGAGCTCAAAATAGTAAAGGACAGTGCTTTGGCATTGGCATTAGTTTCCTTTCAGTATATTTTAGATCAAAAGTCATTATATGGCAGTATGCAGGCTGAGGCTGGGCCATGGTGTTGGAATTAGCTCCCATAGTATCCTCTAACATTTAAAAAGCATAAGGTTTTTTTCACATAAAAATCCAGATATGGGGATTCTTTGGAAAAACATAATTCTCACAATGCAGAGTTTGAGTTTCGCATGAAAGTGACTACCTGGAGACACGTAGCCAATGCCCTTTATAAACGAGCATACTTTATTTGATGCTTGGTTCAAAAACATTGTGTAAGTTTATAGTCATTAATTTTCTAGTCTTTTTTTGGATCATTCTGGATTTTATTATATTTAAGGATAAGAAAGAACTGAGTATATATGAAAGAATTGAGTATTCCCTTTACTGTCTTAAGTAACATCATCTAAATGTCAACTGAGACTGTAATTTCAGGGTATGTTTTCTTATTTATCCAAAAAGATAAGGGGGGGGGGGGGAGAGAGAGAGGGAGAGACAGGGAAAGAAACTATTTTACAATTACAAAGGCACTTACCAGAGGTACACTTATAATGTCCATAAAACTGGTATTCTGCTTTTTCTCTTTTACAATTCTATCAGTGCCCGTGCAAATGTACTTTATTTGTATTTGAACAGTTCAATATGTATTTAGTTCGTGCTTTAAAGTACATAATTGAGCCTTTTTTTCAACTGCCTCAGGATATAGGAGCAGAAAAATAATAAAATATTAAAAAGAAACTAGTTTTGCAAATTTATTGAAGTTAAAAACAGAGAAACAGACTCGCTGGTAGTGCTACAAGGGGCAGTGATGCTCTGGCCAGTTAGGACTTTGAAGCATTAACCAGTATGCAATTAAAAAATAAAACCTGTGAGGAGGCCATGTAGAAGAATAAAAGCCTATTAAAGCGCTTCTAAGAGTTAAGGCTCTTGCCAGCAGAGCCATCTGTCAAGAGACTGTGGAGAAGGAAATTTCTGCAGGCATTTTCCCTTGGGACCAAATGAAGTGCCAAGAAAAGGTGTGTGGCATCAGGAGTGAGGACAAACTCTGTGTCTTCTGCTGTGTTCATCACAGACAGAGAGGGAACCATCAACCCACTGGGTCTCAGAGAAGAGGAAGAGAAGAGAGCGAAGTCTCTGTATTGCTTTTGACCAGAGAACTAAGATCATAATATGAAGAATTTATGAAAACTAATCTCTTTTAAGGTAAGTTAAACTTTGTTGCATCGAATTCTTAAAATGTTCCACAATTCAAAGACAATAATTTATTAAACTTTGCATACTAAGGGTAGTAATACAAAATGAATCTTAAGTTTCTGAGTCAAATTACAGAAGGTGATCAAAAATACTTGAGCAAAAGTGAGACTGTCATCTTTTTTGAAAACTTGAATCTTTGGAGTTTTTGAAAATACCCAAGACATCTATTTATATGAAGTGTTATATTAATATGCTATTTTCACTGATTTCTTCTGAGTAAATGCTGGGTAAAAAGTAATCAAGATGGACTCATGAGTATTTGCCTCTAGAGAATTAGGTTCATGCCATGCTGTGAAATAATTAAAAATCATACAACCATGAAAGCTACAAGGGTTTATAATAAGGACAAATATTTCATGAGGTTTCTAGAATTATGTCAGGAATTGATACTTGAACTTTTAAGACTATAAATAGATCTTAGTTCATTTCCTGACCTATGTGCCTGGATAGCACTATTTTGTGCTTTTAAACAGTATTTATTCCCCATTTCCTTTGTGACTGGTTTTATTTTTGTTTCTTTAGATACAAAAAAGTGTTGATTATAAAGCCAGGGTAAAAATATCACAGATTTATTATCTATGCTACAAGATAAACATTATGCATTGCTTTCAAATTTTTTAAATGAGGAGAGAGAGTTGTCTCTTTAAAGTCAAGAAAATAAAAATATAAGTTAGCAAATTTTTAAAAACCTATAATACTGACAAGAAATTGTTAATCACAAATCAGGACTAAACAATTTCATTCAATTTTATTTTGTTCTGATCAAAATAGAGGCATTTTGTTTAATACATTGGTTATTTAGAGAAATGGAGATGAGCAGACATAAATACAAACAGAGGTAAGAAATAATCTTATCTGCTGGGAAAGAATACAAAGTCGAATAAAACTAAGCTAATTCTGAGTGATCACAGTGATCCAGTGTTCAATGCTGGCACTGTGCCCATATCAGATTATTGTGTCTGTAACTGGAGAAAAATTATCTAGTGAATTTAAGTCAAGTTATTTTATGAATTCAATTATAGTGGACAATTAATTTTAATAACCCAGTCTTTTGAATTTTCCTTTCTATCTTACAAAAGGACAGTTGTGCCTGGATTATCAGGATGTTTAAATTCTTGTTATTTTATTTTTTCATTCATTCTTCCACTCACTTGTTCATTTAACCAATATTTGGTGACCAGTGTTCGTATAAAGGGTATTATTGGGCTAGGCATGAGAAAATGAATGGACATGGTCCCTGCTCTCAAAGAGCTTACGGTTCATTACATGGCACATAAATTTTCCCTTCAGCTCCAAAATAATTTGAAAAACAAAACTTGAATATTATTTCACCAGTATGAATTTAAGGCTAACAGAAGTTAAGTGATAAACATAGGAAGTATGTGCATTACTAATATAATTAAAGATTTTGCAGTATGTTGATTTTATTGGTACTTTAGCATTTAAAAAGTTTGTTTAAAATATCAATGACTAAAATGAGCATTATTTCTTTGCCCTTGGTTTTTCATTAAGTATGGTTTGTGGTTCAAAAAATGTGGAACAGATTAATTTTGTATGTAGAAAAGGGCAAAAGAAGTCCTGCTCCATAAGAAGTAGACAAATTCTACTGAAGGTTTACCAATACTGCATCTCGTTTGTGGTCAAACCCTGATTTGTGAATATATGGATGAATATCTGAATATTAAGTCTATTTGAAATTGGAAATTAGATACTTACCTGCTATAACCATTGTTGCTAAGATTGATTTGGGGATATGTGCATTGCTAGCATTTTTGGCAGTGTCACAATGGTTGGTTCTGAACCAAAGTAATATGTAAGTTTTTGAGTTATGGAGATCCTCTCTGGGATCCTTGCCAGAAATAATGAAGTTCTTGCTTGGATGAAGGGGTCTGGAAACTGTCACCTCAAATTAAATGCATTTATAATAGCATACTATCATCATATCTTTTTAAAATAATGAAATGCATATTTTGAATAAGCAAATGGAGAAGACTATACAATCCCTGTCTCTTTCCCACCAATAGTGGGCTGCTTCTAGAAGCTGCAATCTTTCATATTCTGCACTTTGAAAAACACTGTTTTCAAATTATAGCAAGAGACTATATCCCTAGGTTATTTCCTGCCTTTTGCCCTAGCACTTAGGGGGTTTTGCTCTTGCTGTTATAACTAGAACAGCAGAAGAGGGAAAACATCTCAGTACAGGCCTGTACTCACTGCTGCATTGCTTTCTGCTGCTGGCTTCAGCTCACTGGCCCCTGCTTTCTCTTCTAGCCATATGGGCATGACCCTGCTTGGGGCCTCACTGTTGTGGTTTTATATCCTCAGCACACTGCAGTGAAACAAGACTGATCACTAGTTAGTTGCATAGGTCTTGTTCTAGTACTAAACTTGTCAGTCAGCTGTGCTATCTCCAGGGAAATTTTTTGTTGGTCCTTTACTTAATATGAAAAACAATTAAGGCACAAGTTGATTTAGGATGAAAATATCACAACCTCATGCTATGCCAGTGAGTTATACCAGAGTAATAATGAGTTAGAATAAAGCTATACTACCTTCTGATATATGGATATTTAGTTTTCCTTCCATTCTTTATTCTTTATGATCTCAGACATGTGTCAAGGACTATTTTTAATTGTTTTTCTTTCAACAATATTGACTAATGGTCTACTATGTATCAGTATTTAAAATTCAAATTATATTTATTGGATAAAAGAATCTACATGTTGAATTCTCTAATTGCTTCTTTGTGGTTCTGGGACCTGGCATAATGCTTGGCACAGAGCAGATACTTAATCGTCATGAATACTGAATGTACTAAACAGAGTTGGACTACCTGGTATGTGGAGGCAACTGGGAGAAACTGGGTAGATACTACTTTGTTTTTAGGAAGAAAAATGAGCTAACATCAGAAAATAACTGAGAGCCCAGCCGTAGACAGTTGGGTTCTCTGAGACATTTTCACAGGACAGTCACAGGAAGGAACCTTTAAGCTCCACTCTGGGACCTCCCAAACTGGCACTTTTAGAGCCTGCCTCTAAGGTTATACAGAACAAAACTGTAAGAGATGAACATAACATTCCATTTAAGTCCATGGAATGCAAGTCAACAATGTCTAGGGAAAATATCTCAATATTTAATAAAATAAAGCACCGATTTTGAAACTGTTTTATGAAGTTGAGAATTGAGGTGAAGAGAATAACAATTAATTAAAGTGGGAAACTGAGTCTTTTGACAAATTTCCTCTATGTATATAATTAAATCTCTATTTCCATTTTTGTTTCAATAGCAGTTTCCTTGCTGTCCTTTTCACAAAATTGCTGAGATAAGCACTTTATCATTATCTGAGCTACACAAATTTAGATACAACATAATTTTTGGTGCATGTATGCATGGAATTACTTTATTATTAGTATTACTAACAATGAGAACAATAGAAGTTTACATTCATATACCAGCTTACATTATATTAGTCACAAATGTGAGCAAGGTAAGGGGCCTTAGAAGCACTCTAAATAAATCCCCTCATTTCGCAGATGACAGAACTGAGTAGTATTGAGGTTAACTTTTTTTCTTTAGGGAAAAGTTAACCAAAATTGCCATTCAAAGTTATGTTTTCTATTATATGAAAAGTGGTTGTCCATGAGACACTCAAGGTCAGGGTTGATATCTGGCTTTATCTTTTTTTAAAAAAGAATTTAATGACTTCATTAAAATCTAGGGATATATAAAAGGCAGCAATACTATCACACAGTTAACAGAGATTTACTTATCAGAATTTCAAACAAGGAATTCATTAGGCTACAAATTCTTTTCAAGGAACAGAAATGCCCTATAGTCAAAGAGCATGAGGGCCATATCTCTCGTCATGCCCTTGATGAAAATTCTGATGATGTATTCTAGTATGTGGCTGAAAGAGGGCTGCTTTCTGTCTCAGCTAGCTCGGGGTATGGAAGTCGACCAAGAGAAAAACAGAGTTAAGGATTTCTTCTTTAGAGAGACAATATGCTCTGAGCAGCCTGACATGTCTATTCTCAATCATGTTTCCATATTCCCAAGTTAACCTATCTAGATGTCCTTAAGGCTGTTTATCCTTCTAGGTGTCCTTAAGGCTGAGAAGTGGCCTTTAGAGTAGAGTCAGCTCCCACAGTGGCTCAAGACCCAAGGCAATTCAAGAAAAAGAGCAGAAACAAGAACATGACAGTGACTAAGACATTGACAGATAGCCACTGAAGGAAAACACACACACACACACACACATACACACACACACACACATATTATGGAGACACAGATACATATCATGGCAGTGATTTCTTTATCTATAATAAAGAACTAAGTTCTTTAAAGAATAACAGCATAATTATAGTAAAACTATCTTGACTCAGAGAATAACAGTGTTTGAAAATATTTTCTTCTCTGAAAACAGTTTAAGAAAGCATTTCTGAATATGTGTTGTGTTCTGTGGGAGCACCAGCTCCATGGAATGTTCTCCCACCATGTTCCCCAAACCCCATTCTAAGGATCTAGTGATTGTTTAACTTTGGGAAATATTGGATTGAACAAAGTCAAATATCCATCTTTATCACAGAGCTTTCGAAAGCATTGTAAATCTCTAAAGGATGTATTAAGATGCAGTTTTCATAAATTTATCTTACTACTAAAACTTTTTTGGTTGGGAGCTTCTCATATCACTATTCTGTTCAACACACATGGGAAGTGGTGACTTCCATCATTCAACACTGCATTGGGCCTTGTGGGTAACCAAGACATTTTTTTTTTCCATCTTGTGTGGAGCTCACAGTTAAGTTCCATGAAAGGGAGTCCTAATTTGATAAATTTTTTGACTGGGTAAGTGGTATGATGGCAGAATTGACCATCATTTTTTCAGAATGCACTACCAGAGGTCTGATGAGTTTTTCAGAACTGAGATGACTCAGATTACTAGTTTTCCAACTATTTAAAGATTCAGCAGACCTTTGTTTAAGCACATTCTTCCATAGACATCCACTATATATAACAGGTAAAAGTCAGGCTGTCTTGGTTGACTTTGGGTAGGGTTATAAAATCTTTTCTCTTTGGCCGCCTGACTTCTATAGTAGGCTGTGATTTCTTGGCAGCAATTAGAAGAAAAATTACATAAAGTCATCCTTAAGTATCAGCTCCTGGTGCTGCAATATTCTGGGTATTGTTTATTTTGTTCAATAAAGCACCAGAAAACAAGGATTTATCTTCATAAAACATTTTATTTTGAAAAACTAAGCCTCTTACGTTATAGCAAGAATTCAAGGATTATAAAGTCATTATTCTTGTCAAGTTTCTTGAATTTTTGAAGATCTCAACTAAAAGGAGATTTTAAAAATATTTCCTTGGTTTTTTTTTTAGTTTTTTTTTTTAAGGAAGAATATTTAAAGTGCATAGACAAAAGGAGAAAGACCTTAATACCATCAATTTTGTACTTGTATTTGTTTTCTATTGCTATTGCAGTTTAAAACAACACAAATTTATTGTTGTGTAGTTCTATATACCAGAAATCTGACATGAATCTCACTGTCCTAATTTTAAGGTTTTTCAAGGCTGCTTTCCTTTTGGAGGCTCTGGGAAATAATTTATTTCCCTGTTTTCTCCAGCTTTTTGAGGTTACCTGTGCTACTTCACTTGTGTACGCCTTCCTCCATGTTCAAAGCCAACAATTTAGCATCTCTTTGACCTTGCTTCCATCATTACATCTCTCTCTCTGACCACAACCATGAAAGGATCTCCAATTTTAAAAACTCATGTAATTACGTTGGGTCTACAAGTATAATCCAGAGTAATCTCATTCCAAGGTCCATATTCTTAATTATACCTGCAAAGTTCCCTTTACATGTTTAAAGACTCTTGGGATCCATTATGCTGCCTATCGGAGTATTTTAAGGCCCTCCCTCAAATGCTAAATCACTAAATATATTAGTTTCATTAAACTAAATAAATTACTAGTAACTTTTCCTCTTTGCATGTGGGTCCCTTTCCAAATTATCAGGAGAATACTACTCATCCTTCAGGGTCTTGGGCTAATGACCCCTATGATGTGATGCCTTCCTCTGCTGCCTCTGATTGCTGCTTTCTCTTCTCTGTTTACAAGTAGTGGCTTCTGTGTCCATTTCCATCCGTGTCCTCTTGGGCTCCTGCCAATAATGTGAGCTCCTAAAAGCAAGGACTCAATCCAATTTTTTTTTTTTTTTAAATCAGCCTATTCTTTCTAGGTGATATTTCTGTGGACACTTCCTAGGCGACACTCCCACATTTTAGTCTGTCATCCATGTGCCAGTGACTCATATCATTATTGCCAGTTTTGATTCCTACTATAATTTTCAACTTACTTAGCCAACAGCCTATAAGACATCTTCTTGATGCCCAGTCAATATACATCTGAATCAGAGTCCCCAAGACTACTCTCAGCTTCAATGATTTGCTAGGACTGTCAGAACTCAGAAAGCTCTTATACTCATGGTGACACTTTAATACAGTGAAAGGACACAGATTAAAATCAGCAAGTTAAAGAAGGAGCACAGGCTTAAGTAGGAGAAATCAGGCACTAGCCTCCATTTGTCCTCTGCCAATGGAGTTCTAAGGACAACACTTAATTCCCCCGGCAACAATGTGAGATAAAATATATGATGTACTGCCAACCAGGGAAGCTCATCTGAGCCTCGGTGTTCAGGGTTTTGATTGGGGTTTAGTCACATAAACATGGAGTGCCTATGTGACTATATTTAGCTTCTCAGTCCACAGCTCCACCAGAAGTCAAAGCGATACATTGCGGCCCAGGGCTCCAGTGAGCAAAAACAGGTGTTCACCATAAATCACATTGTTAGCATAAACTAGCTTTGCCCAAGGCTACAGGTACACAAAGACACTCTTAACAGACAGGATGTTCCAAGAGCTTACAGGTTATCTCCCAAGAGGTGCTCAAGAGTCCTTTCTAAGGGTTGTACAGAATTTGACCTTTCCAAGTTTTTTAGGTAATCCTTTACTGCACAGCATCTCAAGTTTAACATGGTTAAATCAAAACACTTTGTTTTCCCCAAAACTTACTCTTCCTATCAACCCAGTGGCTCAAAGAAACAAAGAAACAACTAAATCTATGAATAATTCTTCATTTCTTCTCCTTACCCATGAGTTTTATGGGCAAGTGCTAGCAACCCTGCTTTCTGAACATTTCTAAAATTATCCTGAGTTTTCCCACTGCTCAGTATCTCTGCTACTGTGACCATAGCCCAAGCCACCTGGATTTGGGCAATAGTCTCCTAAATAATTTTCCTCCTGCCTCCCTTCAATCTGTTCCAGAATGAGTTTTTAAAAATAATTCAGGTTATGTTATAACCCTGCTGAAATCCTCCAGTGGCTTTTCATCATCAGATTCAACTCTTTCCTGAATTAAAAAGTTTTAGATACTCTAACCCCTGCCTATCTCTATAACCACATCTCAGTCATGCTTTCTCTCCCCATGTGATCTGTCAAAGTGCCCTTTTTTATGTTCCTTAAATTTGCCAAACTTGTCGTTGCCTCAAGACCTTTGTACCAATGATTCTGGTACTTGAAATGCTCTTCCTCTATTTTCATATGACTGCCTTGTCATCATTTGTAATTTCAAACTTAAATATCAGCCTCCTCAGAGAGACTCTTTCTGACCATTCTGCAAAAAGGCAGCTTATTCCTCACTTGACATTCCTCTATTTTAATGCTTTGTATTGCACTCTACTCATCAGTACCTAGTATTTTTTATTGTTTACCTTTAAAAAATGTATGTTCTTTTCCCCCTTAGCTTGGCATAATATAAGACCCTATGAGTACAGGATCTTATTTGTTCCCTTTATAGAACTTGGCTGACAATAGAAAATATCCAAATAATATTTACTCAGTGGATAACTTTTTAATCACCAGAGTTTAAAAAGTTGCTTGGATTATAATTGATGGTTAAGAAAAAGCTGTTTAACTAAATTTGAGGACAAATTTTCATCGGGGAATTCCAGTGAAGTTATCACTTTTTATCTCTCAGTTTTCTTTAACATTTTCTTTCTATTTACTAATTTGCTGTAAAGTGGCCTTGATTTTTTAAATCTTAGCTATGTAAAAAAATTAAAATGATTCATATAAGTTTGGTGAGTTTTAACATTATGTTAAAATTTTATTTTAAAGCTGATGTGGTTTCTATGTAATTCACAATTGATTAATCAACCAACAAGAAATATATTGGAAGGTCAGGCTTATGGAATTCCTCTACTTTTTATTTACTATGCCTAGGCTTTTAGATGAGGGCTATCATGTTTAGACTAAAACTGTCATGTTGTCTTTCTAATTTTGTTGTGTTGCATATTTCCCTTGCTTTTCTTGTTAGTTTTGTTACTTTTGTTATTTACCTCTATTGAATAACAGAGACAGAGGAATGCCACTAAAGCTTAATACAGAGTTTGGCTATCATGGTTTTGTGATGATAAGCACAATCAATCTAACTTATTTTCCTGATAAAGTGAATTATAAACTGCATTTATAATTATAAACTGAATTATATTTTGGCAAATCTAGTAATTTTCTAAGACAACTTCAGTTTGACAATCTTCTATTAGCATCAAGAACACATTGTAACAACTGGATTCCAAAACGTATTGAGTAGTTTACTTTAATATGTGACATCAATTTATGAAACATTGGATGCAGATGAAAGCCCAAGAAACAAAAGCAGCATATTTGGGTAACAATAACACCGTCATTATCAAACCTGAAATTGAGATCGGCACATACTAACCCGTGCTGCTAAATCTTAATCTACCACACATCAGCATGTTTGAAAAAATTCCATAACTAACCACCAGCTCCTGAAAAATATATTTCTAGGCCCTCTCCTTTTCTGTTATAGCCTCTCTGTAACTTGCTTCTGATGCTATGGCTCTTGCTTGAGCATAACAAAAATCCACGTGAGTTGTTCCTGTCCCCCACTGCATTCTGGACCCTGCTGTTGTGCTGGATTTTGCTGACATTAAACAAAGTCTTTAGGGTTCAGGAAGCCTGGGCAGGTGCACTAGACACATCAGAGGGAAATGTGTAGCAGTGTGGAGCATTTTGCTTGGGCTATTGGGTTTGACATGCCAAAATAGCCCAGAAGGAATAGCAGTGTCTTTTGAAGTAGCCGAGATGCTTTCCTAATGTCACTTCTCTGAGTTTTAGATCAATGCCTGGGAGATGAATCGAAACATGTGAGGAGAGTCACCAAGGGGAAATGTGTTGGAAAGGTTGCAGGAGTGAAGCACCCAAACCCAGGGAAAAGGTGGGGTGAGATGTGCAAGCAGGAAAAAACAAAGGGCTGAGTCATTGGAGGCCTAATTGACAATGGCACAGCTGTGACAACAATTTGCTGGCGGTCTGACCTATTTGATGAAAGGACCTCTGCTTTCTTTGGAACCTCAGAGTTGCAGTGGTTCATAGGAACGCACCACTCTTGTTTCCAGCTGGCTCAGCCTCATAAATACCTAAACTCACAAGCTGACATTTTTAATGCTCTGCAATTGCTATTCTGCATTTATATTTATTGCAATTCAACATATCCATTAGTGCATCTATCATTGATGTTTGTCACTGCTTCAGGAATACAGTCCATCATGCTGCATCAATTTCACTTTACAAGCTATTAATGTACTGTAATGGGCTTACAATATCATGTGAATATATTTGATTAGAGAGGTGTCAGAGTCAGTCAGATTGAACTGAGAATTGCAAGAGGACCCAAAAATCTTAATTTATTTGTTGTAAAGATGAGCAGCTTTGATGTACAGTGAATGTATTAATAACACAGGTATATCCTTTTTACTTTCTCAAACAGGCACTGAAAAAGAACAAATTTAAGCAATCTATTTTGACTCAGTTTGAAACAGAGCAGACTTACAATATTTTGTTGACACTTGACATGTTTATTCTCTTAACAGCATCATAATCATGTTTTAATATTTTCTGCATGAAATTAGCAGCTTTATTCAAGAGAGAGTGATGGCATTTGAGTCCAGGAGATAGACTCAACTATGGCTTTTTGAAATAGGGTAAATAAAAATATTAAAACTTCATAAATAAAACAGATTTTTAGTACATGATATGAGACATTTCTGGTTGCTGTAATAATTTCAGTTAAAAATAAACAAAAACCAAAGGCTCCTATACAGCAAAAATTTGAAATTGCATAGAAGTTAACAGTGTTCATGAACATGGATTATTTTATTTCATTCTGCAATTAGAATCTTGGAAATTACTGTTGATGTGTATGGACTCCAGAGGCTGAACTAGGTCACAAGAATCTGAGCTATTTTATCATTTCTGGTCATAATAAAATGCTAGAACCACATTTAAAATTTTATTGTACCAACTGCAAAATATAAAGGGAGACCCATTATGCACTTTAAAAAATCTGTTTGTGAAGTGTTATAAAATCCACCCCCAAAAATTGTTTTTCTAGAGGGCTTAGTAATAGTTTGCGTGGATAAGCACTAGAGTTAGGAAGGTATGCACTTGAACCATTTCAGAGCTACTGTTCAAATGTATGGCACTGGGCAAGGTAATGATTTCTTTAAACCTCACTTTTCTGTATGTTTAATAAAGACAATAAGACCTGATGCATAGGATTGCCATTAGAATTAAAGGAGATGTAATTTGTGGCACATTCACACAATAAAACACATGTAGCTGTTAGAAAGATTCAAATCGCTCTGTGTGTGATGTTACAAAATGATTTTCAAGAACCAGTTAGATTAAAAATATCTAAGATCAGAGTGTTATACATGTTATGTAAAAGCATGATATATAATATATATGCACAGAAAAAATTTGGTGGGATATACAAACCACAAAAATATGTGATAAGTTTAAGGTAAGGGTAAGATTTACTTTTCATATTATGTCCTTTTATACTATTTGATGTCTTGTTATTTGTTCATATTATTTTTACAATAAAACTCAGTTTAATTTTTAAAAGGATGTCATTCATGAAAAAGATGAACATTATCCAGCATCTACAAGAGCTCAGTAGATGCTGACAATTTTTATAATGCCAATAATAAATGCTCCTTTTCCCCATGAAATGTGATAAACATCTTTGCTCCTGTTCTAATCAGTAACATAATTGGACTCTGAAGTTAAATAAGAAGGAGTTGCACAGGAATAGATGGAGTTACAAAGCCTATGTGGTAACTGTCTGCAAGTGTGGGTGCACTGTAAACTCAGGAGGAACCTGTAGTAAGAGAGGCTGTTTATAAAGACTGCTGTCTTCACAAGCGGAATGCAGGGTGAGGAAGCAGCAGTTCCTGCCTATTCTTACCAGTCACGGTGCTCTGACAACCTGTGTCCTGGGCATGTTCCCTATCTTAGGAAAGATGTGACAAATTAGAGTATGTGCAGAGGAAGATGACCAGGACGACATAGGGGGCAGAGTCCATGTCCACGTGGATAGCTCAAGTTGCTGAGGACCTGAGGTCCTGAAGGAAGGGGGGCCCTCATAATGACAGTTCAAGGGCTGCTGCACAGAAGAGGGATGCAACTTAATCTGTGTTAGTTCCTGAGGGCAGAACTGGGACCACTGAGTAGAAGTTAAAAGGAGACATATTTCAGTTTACAGCCACAGCTAAAACCCAGCATGTCATGATTTATAGCAACAAATGCCACCCTAGGCAAGGATAGACTTTTCTGTTAAATTCAGAAGACAGAATGTACCAAAGCATCTGGATTCTCATAAGGATAATGTCCCAAACCTAAACTAAATAAATAATCCCTGCACATACAGCTTTACAAAGGTTAGATGCATCTAGTGGGTGAACTGTGCGGCTGCTAAAGCCCATGCCATCTCTGGCTCCATCTCTTCGCTGCCCCCACCTCTACTCAGCAGAGCACTTCATCTTCTGGATTCTGCTGCTTTCATGCTTTTCGCCTTAATCACTTCATTCTGTTATCAAAGCTGGCAGAGTTCAGATACTGGCCCCAGTGTCCAATGATCTGATGCTGGACTTGTCTCTCTGCCTCCAAGTTGCCCCCTCCCCCCTTTTTATCCTTCGTGCTCTCATGACTATGCATTTTTATACTTTTGCTTTTGTATTTAGCTTCTGCCTTGAATCATGTTACTAGAATAATATTTGTTTTTTTCTCATTGAAATGTAAACTCCTTGAGGGTTTAAGAGAAATATATTTCTAGCATCCCAGAAAAGGGTAAACCTCAGTGGATTGACTCATACCCTTTTATGAGGAGTAAATAGTGGCAATTACAGATTTAAATGTTTATTAGCAAACCTTCTGCCACCTTTTTCTGACCCTTAGTTTTGTCAGAGATCATCTATCTCTGATGGTCATAAGCAATAAGGAAAGACAAAGCACAGAGTTGGAAGACAATTTTTAGATAATGATGCATGAGTAAACCTGTGCCCTTTATTAAGGAAACCTCTAATAAGGATGTATATTATTCTTCAACTTTTCTAGGATTGGGTTTATAGATACTTTTAGATTTGTCCATGGGTGATACTCCAAATAATTTGCAATCATTTTTGCGTAAGACTGAGGCATACTGTCTTTAGGACTGGGGCAGAGTTTGGGGTCCCCTGCTGTGCTAGGCATTAACTCTGACTATAGGAATTCATTATCAACCCTGGAAGTACCAAGGAACAGAAGCAAACATCAAGAAGGCATAGGGATACAATATTCAGCTTACATTTGGTTGTCCAGCTATTTCCCAAGAGTAGCAGAGTCTTATATGCATCACTCACTCTTTCAGGATAACTGGATCTATGGATATCAGGGCTTGTCAACAGGCAGCTCATTTTTCTCTTTGCCCTCCTATACTCTGTTCAAAAATATGTTTGAGAGTTTTAAATAACTGATGCAAGTTTGATAAGCACCTCACCCAAAATAAGTAAAGGATTTTAGCCTATGCATCAAAAAGAGTCGGACCTCTGAGTCAAGGTCAAATGTTACAGTGAACTACAGCAAAAGTTTGCCCTAGATTTCCAAAAATATAGCTCATATCTGAAAATCTAGCACATTAAAAATAGTCTGTGTCTCTTAGAAATATATATATTTGAAAACATTGAAATACTACTTAAGGAATGTAAAGCAAATATAATGATGGGAAGGAGAAGACATTACTTCTAAAATTTCACAAATCAAATTTTCTTACCATCTTACAAGAAATTTTTCTTATACTCATTAGCTCAATTTAATAAACTCTTTTTAAAATTAAGCATATGCTCTGTGCCGGGCATCATTTGCTACTGGACATAGACTTGATAAGTCAGTCTAGACAAGGGGACTACAGTCTAGGCAACTGGCCTTTCTTCATATCTATTACTTACCTAAATTGTAATTTTTACAATAATTTGTTTAATGTTTTGAATGTCTATCATCCTGAGCTGTGACTCATGAAAGCAGCAACCTTTGTCTTGTTCATTGACAAGACAATACCTAGCACAGTGATTAGCACATGATAGGTGTTCAAAATGTTTGCTGAATGGATGAATTAGTAGATCAAATTACTATATTTCAAAGTAAAGTAATATAAGCATTATGAGAGAAGTGCCCACAAAGCACTGAGATTCAGAAATAGGCATCTTATGTATTAGGGTAGGAATTAATGAATGTATCATTGGAGATATCCACTAAATATTTGTTACATGTATAAAGACTTGATCAGATTGAGATACCACTTTCATTTGCCTCATCTCAATACCTTCTAAAATGAAAGTTTCACATTTCGGTCCCAAAAATGTCTCATGGAGTGAAGGAAGGATATGTAAAAGATGATGCTGAATTACTGCCCCAACTCTTACCTACCTATGCAATGAATGCAGAGCCTATGCATTCATTGTCACCATCGTTCCTAGCAACAAGGAGAGGGAGCAATCTTTGCTTACATTTACCGATGACAGAGCTGCAGGTATTTCAAGCCACATGCATGAGTGCAGACCACAGGATCAGTGGAGCCCTGCAGAGAGTTCCACAGACACAGTTGGAATGGCTTAGTCCTTCCCCTAGCCTAGGAGCTGCTGGTGGGGAGCCCTTTTGCTCTTAGCAGTCCCACTTGTGTGTTCACTCTCGGGCAGTGCGATATTATTTCTCCAGCATGAGCCACCCCGTTCTGATTGCTGCCTGCCAGCATGTACTCCTGTTGCTACCCAGAAAATGACAGCTTTTCCACATTGCCTCTGGTGGTGCCTCACAGCATTCCCATCACTTATTATCACCAGCTTTAGCTTCCCTTTCCACTGTTTCTTTAGCATCTGTCTCTGTTGGTCTTCTTCGCACTCCTAGCTCAAAGTCCTTGGTGGCAGTAGACTTGGCTTTGATGCCAGTTGGATTGTAGAGGAGGAACTCAGTACTGATGACAACTTTCATTTGAAGTTGTACACAGTTGTTACTGAGAAAATGAACACAAGGGATCCTGAACTGGGGTGTAACTTGGAAGTTCCATTCTCTGCCAAACTGGTTCAATCAAGAAATTTGGGGTGATTCCGTTTGCTAAGAGTTAGGAGTATCAATTCATCTTCTAAAAGGATCTCATTAGCTCTGAATTGCCTTTAGGTATTCTGAATATATGCTACTCCTCTGAGGCAGGTAGAGATTTATATAAATCTCCTTTGGACTTATGATGAACAACATTGTGTAGACTTAATAAATAATCCATAATTACTGGCTGATTCTTCTCTTTATGGAGATTAATCAATACATATTGATGGCCATAGAACTTTAGAAATTCACAGCCTAATGACGTGAAAGATCATCTGATGAATTTTCAAGTGGCAGGTCCATGTTCTTTATTATATCCAGCACAGTCAACTACAGTCATACTTCACTTTCTAGTAGCATTTTCCTATCAAGCTTCAAGGCCACACTAAATCTAAGTCAGCAACACAATAAAACTAATCGCCAGAGTGTCCAGTAATTTGCTGTAGTGTTATATACATATATTTTTAAATTAAAATTCTCATTTTGTAATTCATAATGGCCACTTATTGATTAAAGCTATTTTCAGCCATAATAAGAAACAGATAATAATTATTGTTGAAAAGTGTAGTCTTTCATTATAAAGATCATCACGACACATTTTTTCAGAGAATCTAAAAGATTTCTTAAAATTCTTTTACTACCTGAATTTGATGACGTAGATGAAGTATGTAGTTGTTTGGTGGCTGACAAATGTAGTTGTTTTGTTTGTTAAGATATGTTCAGCTTGGGTAAGTGTAACTGTTAACCCCAAATGCCAGCTTATGATTTATTTCAATGAGCCATGCTATCTCTTTAGTATTAAACTATTAACATATGTAAAATTGTGAAAAGTTAAATTTGAAAGATTTTTATCCACTTAAAGTTTTTCCTTTCACCTGTACTGAATGTCCTACTTATATTAGCCAGGTCTCTTTGGGTTTTAACTCCAGTGGATACTCATTTAATCTACCTCAATTTAACTAGTTCTCTAGATTGATAGATGCTCTCTCCCCTGTAAAATGCACTAATACCACAGCATCAAAACACAAGTGTTAGATGGTTATTCTCAAATTTGTGCATGTTTTCTCCTACCAATGAGCTGAATGCTCAATAAGAGTAAGCTATATTTCTTTCCAAACCTGTTTATGTCTGTTGTTGTATTTTAATTATGTAATTTAATTTAATATGTTTCCTGATGAATTAGTGTAAAAATAAAAAGAGGTGTGGGTATTAAAACCAAATAAGCTCTGCACAGCAAAAGGAACCACCAACAAAATAAAAAGTCAACCAGCTCAATGAGAGATGATATTTGCAAACAACAGCTCTGACAAGGGGTTACTATCCAAAATATATAAAGAATTCATACAACTCAACATCAAACAAACAAACAATCCAATTAAAATTTGGAGAGAGGACCTAAACAGACATTTGTCCCAAGAAGATATATAAATGGACAACAGATATATGAAAACATGTTCAACTTATTTTGATTCACATCAAAGCTACGATAATATACCACCTCACACCTGTTAGAATGGCTATTATCAACAAGATGGGTAATAACATGTTTGGAGAGGTTGTGGAGGAAAAGGGACCCTCATTCACCGCTGGTGGGAATGTAAACTGGTACAGCCACTATGGAAAACAGTCTGGCGGTTTCTCAAAAAATTAAGTATAGAGTTACCATATGACTCACCAATCCCTCTTCTGGGTATCTACACAAAAAATTCAAAAATATTTATTTATTTCGCAAAGATATATGCACCCCTATGTTCATTGCAGCATTATTCACAGTGACCAAGACATGGAGACAACCAAAGTCCTTTGATAGAAGACTGGATAAAGAAGATGTGGTACATATATACAATGGACTACTACTCAGCCAGAAGAAAAGATGAAATCCTGCATTTTCAACAACATGGATGGATCTTGAGAATATTATGCCAAGAGCAATAAGTCAGTCAGAAAAGGTAAGAATCGTATGATTTCACTCATAAGTGGAATATAAAATTGAAACTCATAGACACAGACAACAGCATGGCGAATACCAGAGGGAAGGGGGTGAAGGGTAAAGGGGGCACATATATGGTGACAGAAGATGATTTGACTTTGGATGGTGGTACACAATGCAATGTACAGATCATGTATCATAGAAATGTGTGCTTGAAACTTCTATGATCTTATTAACCAATGTCCAATATCACCCCACTAAATTTAATAAACAATAAAGAATAAAATAAAGGATGAGCCTTCAAACTAAAACACAGACAGATGCACACATGCACAGACTAAATGAAGTACTTGAGAAACTAGATAAGGGCAAATGATTAAAACAATATCTGTAAGAAATTATGTGTGGGTAAAACAACTATGAATCAGGAAAACATCCTTAAAATTTGGAAGGATTCTATACCCGGATTGCTTTACAATTAGCTATAAAGCACCCATTTCATTTTGAAGAAGGTTTAATTAGAAATCATAGTTATTGTATGTTGGCATGTTGGCTGTGGTTTGTACAAGAATAAGAGTGAAAACTTCAATTAGCAGGTATAAAAATAATTGGTAAATATGTGTATCTTTTTATATTTTAAGTTAAAAATAAAGAGTTCAAATTGTTCATCATCTTTATGATTTCCCACTTGAAGAGGTTTTTCAATTAACCAGCCATCTTCTGGTCTTGATCCTTTTGGAAAGTAGTTTTATCCAGTAACAAAAACTGACTCCTGTTAGGGATTTCCTTAAATAGTACAGGATATCTCATTGAATCCCAGGATGAGGTGAACCAAGACCCTGGAACGGAAGGAAGTGGGGAAGCTCTGGGGAGCTCAGAAGCAGGAGTTCAGTTTGCGACTCTTCCCATTTCATCTCTGTTCATGTGAGCCCTGGCATCTCTCAGTCTGTGACTCTAGTTTTTAAGTTTCAAGTTTCTAGGAAAGAGAGCTGATTCTACTAGCTTGGATCAGCTACGCTTAAATCAATCACCTATCCTGAATCAATAATCCATATTCCAGAGGAAGAGCTTCATTTGACAGTCATGAATAAAGAAACCATCTTTGGAAAAGAAGAGCCATTGTGAATTATGTGCCTACCCCCAAGAAGGAATATTTGAGAATTAGTAAAAATGAAATTAAGTTTATTGATAAATATATAAAAGTATGGGGAATTTTATCCACCAGCATTCTGGGGAGCTGTTCCCTGAGGTAAGAGAGATTAGAGTGGAGGATCTGGGTATAATTTTTGAAGATATGAGAGGCACAGAGGGTCATACATACAAAAAGTGGGGCTTTTGAAGGGGTAGGGTATGAGGAGCAAAGGTATAGAAGTAGGAAACCAAGAAGAGAACAATATAGTACTGAGTGACTAGGAGAGGGACAGAGAGAGAGAGACAGAGAGAGAGAGGTATCTTGACATCTGTCTTGTGTTTGGGACCCTGGGGAGAGAGATTTAAAGGAGCTTTTAAAACATTTGCAGGGGGGAACACTGCATAAATACCTGTCCCTCTACTTCAAGAAAACCAAAATGAAATCGATATTACTTTTTAAGGAATTAGTTGTTGGATTAGATGAGCCAAAGTAAGTCTCAACAAGGCAGCCAATAATTATTCATGCCAAAATATACATAATGTAATACACATTGACCACAATATTTTAGATTCAGCATTGCTTTCGGAAACTGTTCTTGTTCTTCTTTACTCAAAGGAAAAAATATATTAAAGTGCATTTATTTCATTTAAAGAAAATAGAGAAATAGAAACTCAGGTTCTAGTTTATTTCTCCAACTAATAGGTCTATTAACTAGTGTTTCTAAGTCTCATCTTTCTGACTTATAAAATGTGGTTGATGGATATGACTATCAACTAAGCTGATGTATAAATGTGTGCAGGACAGAAGCAAAATATTCCAGTATGAACTTATTAATGGCATGTTGTCCATATACTTATGTATTATGAAACCTAGGCTCTTAGAAAGGTAGAGATAGAATAAAATAAATGTTAATAAATATAATTTATTAAGGTATATTATTTTATTTGTGACCTTTTACTCTCCTCCCCTTTATTATTTCTTTTGGAAAATCACAAAAATCACTCAGTTTTCTTCCTTCCCATTTCAACACATTGAAATCTTCTGGAGCTCCGCCCCACACATCCCCAGAATGTGACACACACACCCTGGTCCTCCTCCTACATTGCCTTGAAACAAATGTGCAGGGCCCATTTGTTTTTAGGATGAAGTTACCAATACTTAATACACATCGATACATTTTCAGCACATTTGGCTCTGGACATATTGAAGTGTATGTGTGGCTAGCCCTTCATGATATTTCCCATTATCTTCTCCCTAACTTTATAATGTCTAGGGTATGTTATTATAATCTTAGTATTTTATTCCTTTATCTCTAAGTAGGACCTCCTAATATCTCAGTAAAGTTCTCCAGTTCTTCAAGAGGAGAACTTGGTTTGAATAACCTCCTGCTTGCTGTCCTCTCCCCACCCCCACATATTTTTCATCTATATTGTAGAAACCCTCTTTGTATGGAAGATGATCTGAAAAGCCTATTAAAGAGAGACTAAGACATCCCAGTGCACTCAGCCTCAAGCACATCATTTGTAAATTTAGGAAACTCCTGACAAGTACCTGCAATTTTAATATCCCCTTGTTTCACACAGAAAAAAAAAATCACCTTAGGTTATTTTTACAGATATAATTTGAGTCTCCCGTGTACCCTGGATGAAAAGGGACATGTAAGAATTAGTTTTTACTGCACTCTATATTGCAAAAAGATTATAGTTGTTCATAAACTTAATTCATAAAATGACATCCAATATAAGTTAGTTCTTTCCAGAGAGATTCCCATGGAATGCCTGTAGTTTTGAAATAGTACTCATTGTTTATGGAACTACTTAAAAGAAATCAAAAGTGATTATGCTTATGTTTTCTTAAAGAAGAAAAGTTAGATTTTAATCTATTCATGTTCCCTCTATGAGAGTATGTTCCAACTGAGAAATGGGACAAAACAGGAAATACTTTATGATTTTCTATGTGAGAGGGGGACTATAACCATCACTTCTGTTTAGTTTATAATTTTTCAAGTTTTGCCAGCCTTTCATCCCCTCCTGATGGGGCACTTCTTAACTTTCATCATACATAGTTATACAAATGGGTATCAACAGAGGAAAAAATTACATGAATTATGTAGGAAAGCCAAGTGCTTTAAGCATTACTGTGAAAAGTAATATTTTAAAATTATTCCTATCATCTTTTGTATGTAAAAAGCCAACATTTACTTACTCTGGGTAAAATGAAATGTATTCTTATGCCAAAGTTATTTTAAAAATTTTTCTATATATAATAATAAATGTAATCTATAATCTATATTATATATAATATACCATATATAGCAAATAAAGTAATTTTTCTGAAAATGTTATGTCTCTAAATATATGTATGAGAGGCATTTAAAGACCATTTATTTAATTCCTCTATAGTCATTCTAATTTCTATAATATAAATCATTTGAACCACAATCATTAAAGTGCTTTTAAACAGTGAAGTTTTATACCAGTAGGCAGTATTGTTACTACTTCTAGGGTTTATTTATACCTCTACATACTGCTTTTGCATTTTATGTATTCTTTTGTTTGTGAAAATCATTGACAACACAATGAACTTTCCAAATACCACAAACTATGCTGTTCACAAGCACTTTGAGAGAATCATTTAGAATTTTTGAATAATTAAAAAATGAAATCAATCCCTATTTGTGCAAGTTCCTAGTGTGTTATGAATGCAATGTGATCTTGGTATTTGCTTATCAAAGGAATGCACTAAAATATTGCAGAAAAGGCCATGGGGCATGACGACCTCCATTTTATTGCTTCACTTTTCTTTGACTATTTATTCCACATTCCTCTCTCTTCTGTTGGTTGTATTAATGGATTTTTAACAATGTGATAAAAATCTTCAGTCTGGTGTTTAGCAAAAAATGGTAGAATTTCAACATGAGTAAGGCTTCATTTTATAGATGTTATGATTAGTAAATAGTATGCATTTTGATGTTTTTTGATCTTATTGGGTAAGTGTAATCAATGAGTAGTTTTCTTACTTGATGATTATTTTCTTATGCACTCTTCTCATGGAAAATTAATTCAGCAGATATTGATTGAATTCCTGTGTATGCTTCTGAGTTGTTCCTTCAAAATGACTCTGTCTATCTAGTCTTTTTTTTTTCTGTTTTGTATTCTGCTCTTGTATTACTCTGCTCAAGATTCAAAGTCCCAGTAAAGAGGACCCAGTTGGCCAAACTTAAATGAAGATGTAATGTGATGGTAAGAGGAAAGTTTTGACAGAAGGAGCTAAACTCTTCTCTCTTAGAGGTCATATAGGCACCTGAATTTAGCTCCCTAAGACTGCACTCATTAGGGAAAAAGTAATGCCCAAAGAAATGGGGTGTGGTAGTCAAAGCTAGATAGATAATGATCTCTATAGTCAGGCAGCCTACATGGAGTTGGTGGAAATTTAGCACAGCTTTCAACAACGTGTGGGTTTTAGATGGGCATAGAAAGGAAGCCAAAATCATTTCAAGAAATGAATCAGTTTGAATTACTAATATTCGTTTGTTCATTTTCTTAACAATCTATTGAGAGAGATAGCCATGAATTAATCAATCACAGAGACAATAGCACTGCAAACTGAGGAGTGTTTTAGTCCTATAAGTGAAGCCACTTTGTAACATGACTCTTGGTTGAGCTTCTGAGTTTGCTTTATCTGTACCTCAATTTCATTTGGTGATTACCAGCCTTATTGTGAAATACTAACATATGTATAACTTTTCACTTGCCTCACAGGGGAATGGAGACTATTGTGAGTTTTATTAATGACTCTGATGCCCTCAGAGGGAGGTTCAAAGTATTGCAAATAAACCCATGTAAGGAAATTATTTTCCTCAATCATTTCTCAATTCAAATTTTGCTTATGTCCTTGTTATGTGACCTTGAGCAAATGTTTTAAATGCTCTGATTCTTCAATTCCTCATATGAATATATAATATTTATATCATTGATTGATATATATTGACTATAATAGATTTAAAAACTTACTTATAGAATCAAGTATATTGACAATTACATCCCTTACATTAAAATAAATGAATGCATTCTGAAATTTAAAAACCCCAACAAATTGAAAATTCTATGCCATTTTCTAGGGAAAAAATAACCAAGCAATTCAATATGAAATATACATGCACAGTACAAGAATGAGGTTGAAGGTAAAAATAGCTTTCTGTAGTCTTCTTTTAAAACTAAAATTATATTCTTAGAAATTCGTATAAATGCTGCCTCTACTTTTCTCAGTGTTTTGTAAGCCAATAAAAGACAACTCATTTTCTATCATCAATTATATCAGATTTCTAGTTTAAAAAAATAGCAAGAAAAACATATATAGTTCTAGTTTTCTGCACCAAGGAAGCAATGACGTGAATACTCTAAAATAGCAGATAATGTAATCAATGCTTATGTCATTGGCTTGGCAAGCCTTGGGGAATTATTAGTCAGCACCAGCTTTACATAAACTGGATCAGTAACTGACAGCTTGGTTATGTGATATGATTTGAGAGAGTAAATCCAAAAGTATCTTTTTAGTGTCCAAAGTACCTGAAAATCTCACCAAACTTATTGAAAGGCCTGTTTAAGAATTAAAGCCTTACCTGGGAAGAGCAGAAAATTAATTCACTAATGCCCAGAATCATGTATATCCTTCCCTTTTCTGGTTCCAACTCCATCTTCCTTTGCTCCTCTCTCAAAAAAAAACACCACCACAACAAACCTTCCTGGGTTCTTTTCAAATGCTGCCTGACTTCCATTTCTTCATATTCTGGAATCGGCACCCCATTTCTCTCTACTTGTCCTAATTCTATATTAGCTTTTAAGGTCCACCTTAATTCCTGTCTCCCATAAACCTCATTACTAACAGAAATTGAAAGGCATTATCCTTTCTCTGAACACTTATAAGTTTTGTGGTCTGTATGACTCATTTAGTACTTAATCATTTGGTTTTGTCTTGTGACGTCTCATCTATTGAATGCTTAGTTAAAAAAATTTTTTTTTCTTTGGCCTTTTAAAATTGCCCCCCACTTTCCTTGTTCAAGTCATTCTTCACACAGCGTCCAGAAGGATCCTTCCAAATGCCATTCTCTTATTTAAAACCCATTGCACAATTAGCTAGGTCTAAATTCCTTACCTTGACTTATGAAGCCACATAGGTTTTCTTTCAAATCTCATAACCCAAAGGGATATTTCCTGCCCTAGAACCATTGCCAATACTATTTTTTGTACTTAGCATTCATGCTACCTCTTTGTGTGGTTGGCTTTCTCATTCTTTAGAGCTCCATCTATGTGTTACCTCCTCCATAGCCTTGCTCTGATTATATTATCAAAATATGATTAGCTCTGGATTGTCTATTTTAGGGCTTTACCTTTCTTTCATACCTATATTGATATTTTCTCTTACAATCTCTTCTCTACCATTCTTCACCCTGCTTCTGCCCTGGAGGCTTGCCCTATGATCTACATCAGTGGGCTCCCTACACTCTTGATTCAGGTTGGGTTTAGCCAATGAGAGGAAGATTCAGAAAGTGAGGAGTGAAGGCTACAATATTATTCTTGTCACTGTCTCCCTTTCAGGTCATCCGGGGTTGGCTGTTTTTATAAAGTAGATATTGTGTATTTCTATTTTATAGATGATGAAACAATTAAGAATGGTTAAGAGATTCACACATAGGTACCAATGGTAGTGTCAGGGTTTAAATGTAAGCATTTTCTCCATGTCACCCTGCCTCATTTAACAATGGAAACAACCACACGTTTCTCAACCTTGATTTCTTAGACCAGTTGAAAGCACTAGTCTGAGCTTTATTTCTCTATCTCTTTGCTTCTAAAATCACTGTCTCTTTGACTTAAGCTCACAACACAGGGTTGGAGGAACAGTTACCTTAGTATTTATACCATGTGTGTTGACCTTCAGAATTTATCAAATGTGTTAGAAATCATCTAGATCTATGACAAATGAGTAAATTTTTAAAAATTAGACTAATAACCATCTTGAAATATATCCTGAAGAAAAGTGTAATAAGACATTATAATAGCAATAATTTACTTTTAAGATGGCTTGAATTAATTTTTAGGTTAATTAAAAAAAACACTAATCTTAATATTGAGCAATATATGCTGTCTTCCACAACAATATTGACCAAACTCTCAATGAGAGATTCTTTTTGAAATCATCATGTGACAAACCTTTTAACAGTAGTATTTCTATATTATATTTTAATAACTGGGAAAAATTGTTCCCTGGACTTTATTAATTGAGAGAACAAATGCAAAACCTACACTATAAATTCAGGCAGAATGTAAAATCCTTCCAGGCTTCAAATCTTAGAAAGAGTCCTGTGGGGGGGAATAATTGTCGAGGCCTTGAAAGTTGGAATGTTTCATTGAAACCTTGTAGGTCCAATACCTCCAGTCTTCTGTCAAACATGATGAGCTGTATAAAAAGGCTTTCATCTCGCAAGGAGATCCATTAATCTCTTCAAACATAGAAAAGGCAAAAAACATGAAGGATGAGAATGAACCCTAATGTAAATACAGATAAATATGGCGACAGCTGTAGCTGAACAGTTATAGAATCGGCTTGAGAAATGAAACCTCTGTAGTACACACACGTACACACACACACTTTGGATTTATTTATGAAACAGCGTCTTCTAAACACAGAACCTTGCATTGCAGAAAAGGCAATTAAATAGAACAGCATGAGGTTGTCAATCACTTCAACAACTAACAAAAGCATCTACTATCAAAGCAAATAATGTAAATGTGCAAAAAGGTACCTTGCTATCAAAGCAAATAATGTAAACATGCAAAGGCAAAGAATTCTCTGTATCAGATGTCACCATTTTAATGTTCATCATTTTTGTGTGCTTTTGCATATGCTTGACACTATATCAGTTATTCTGAAATTCTATATAGAATTGACCATTATTATTTCTTGGAGAATTTGGTCTTATGAAGCTTTCGAAAGAGGTTCAGACTTTCTTTTTCCTTCTTTTCTTTCTTTTTTTTGTTGCTTGTGTTGTACAAACAAATGGACAGTCACAGCTTATCATCACTTAAAGATGCATGTGCATGCTGCAGTTTACTGAAACATGATTGGCTGCTACATAAATCAATCTGATAGAGATCGGTTCCATGAAGAAGAGATAAATCATTAGCCAGAGCTTTTGGAATGTAATTCATTTTAGATAGTGATTATTGATGATTTAATTTTAGCAGTACATGTACATGTCTAGACCATGATTTTATATAAGATGTTAATGCAGAAGAATATGTTCATTTTAAAAGTGAGAATAAAGAAACCAATTAGAAGTTTACATGCAAAGTGTGTTAATGAAATGGCAGGATTGAGATGTCCAAAATTTTATTTCCTGAGTTAAGAAGTAGTATATTTATCAGGAATAGTTCTTAAATATTTCCTTGAGACATAGCAACAAAAAGAGGTGGCCCCAAACCTCATTTGACTTATCACACCAGATGACTGAGGCTCAGGACCATTTTGGATATACATTTTCTGTATCTACTGTTCTTTGTGCCCTAGACCCACCACTTTTATTCATTTCAAATCAAGAGCTTTTAGTTGGGTCCTTATGAGAATAGATCTGTGCTCCAAAATGCACTGTTTGTTCTCTATCATGTAGATAAGTAGGGAGTGAGACCCGTTTAAAGGTGCTGACACCAGCAACTCCAGGTGGTTCTGGCATGAGACTGGCAAAGTCATGTTGGAAGGTGACCAGCTAGATAATGCCAGGGCACCTGTCTCTAAGGAATAGTGGGATATCATTGAGAAATTAACAGGATGGAAGAATTAAATTCATTACAAATTTCCAAGGAAAGTTATATACCCTATTGGGAAAAATACTTTGAAAGGCTACTTGAAGTGGGAATGAGCTGGTCTGATAACAATAGCTGGTCACCAGAATGTCTTCTCAGAAATGTCTTTGATTTACTGGATGAAGTATTCAAATTTGGATCAGCAGTAAAAGCTGCCACCAACAGGAATCTTCCTTCTTAACCTCTCCCTCATAAGGTCCAGCTTTGAATAAATGTGAACAAATATTTTAACTCCACTGGTTTGCTGGGACACCAAATGATTGCCCTCCCTAAGTGTCTGATTGAAGTTCCTGGGCAATAGGACACATGAAGGCACAATGTCAGACCTCAGAGAAATTGTCAGAGAAATTTTATTTCATGTCTCTGGTCTTTGTCCCTGGCTAAACCAGAGTTAGTCATCATGATTTTGTCTAATCAAGGAAATCCATTTCACTGAGATACAGTATATTAAAAATCCTAGTTTGAGATCAGTTTTGCAGTTTTCTTTTCCATCTCCTGCCTCTCCATACACAATCCCTTTAGTCTTTGCTTTTCCCCCAGAAGTGTCACCATCTTTCTAATTCCTAACAGTTCTTCAGGCTACACTGTCTAGGGTCTGAACTGACTAAGCTGCCAGCCTCCACAATCTAGTTCTTGCCTGCCTTAGCCTTTTAAACTCATGTCTCTGCCTATCACTTACTTCTTTTCATTCTGTGTGATCTCAGGACACCCTAGGTGCTTCATTTTAGTCATTAACTTTCCAGTGGAACAGGGTACCCAGGCGGATGTTAATATTTGTTTAAAAATGAATGACTGGAATACAGAAACAGCCTGCTTTTTAAATCACAGCTTATCCCCTCTCTCATCTTGATTAAAATAAGAAAAATCAAAGATTTTATTCTAAATGAGAAAGTGTGAGGCATTGGAGAGAGAAGTGGGCAAATATGATAATATAAAGGGCTATATTCTTTGCATCTCATATCGGGTTTCCTATTAGGAAAACAAATTTTCCCCTCTGTAGAAGTCACAAAGGATTTGTGGGTCTTGATTTCAGATGAGAGAGAACTAAGCTAGCCAGTGGGACATAAAGTAAGAAGGGTGGTGTGTGTGTGTGTGTGTGTGTGTGTGTGTGTGTGTGTGTGTGTGTAAAGAGAGACATTTAGTAGGGAATGCCTATGAAAGTGTACACATTCGGCAGGGGGGGGAGGAGTCAGGCAAATCAAGTATCCTGTCCTATATTTCTATTTTTTCTTTCTATTTTTTCCTTGTGCTTTCTTTCCCTCTGCTATCCCTAAGCCTTCAGTAAAGTTTTGTTAACTGTGTCATCCTGTTATTGACTGTGCTGTAGGGAAAACAAGATAAACCCGCGTCTACATTTAGCACTAAATGGCAAGAGGGGGGCAGAAATGGCTTTAGGGAAGTCAGACTCCGGCAACAAGAGGTTGCTGGCAGAGGGTGTGGCAGCAGTCAGAGACAGATGGCTGTCTGAGGCAGAAAGTGACAACCAGCACACATTCTTGAACATAAAAGCAATCTCTGAGATTCTCGGAGTTACTAGGGCACAAGAAATTGCTAAAAGACCAGAGTCCTTCAGGGTGGGGTCTCAGACTATTGTTGTAGTCATTAAAGGGAAGGGTGACCCCTGGAGGCCAGAGCAGCCTACAGCGAGAGCTTCCTTCACCAGTTCCAAGATGCATTCCTTGGTAAATAATAAAAATGCCCACCCCTCCCGAAATGCCAGCTAAGCATTTTGAAAAATGCATTATTTTATTAGACCATCTTATTGAATTAATGTACAGTTAGAGCTAAAGAAATAAATGCAGACTTAGCAGTGTTTACCCTCCCAGGCATCACCTGCTGCTTGATTCTCCTGAGCCAGAGATTCAAGAATCCCTACTCTTCTTGAAGAAACCACAAAACATTCCCAATGACATGGGTGTCCTCCCCCACCCCCCAACGCTCATCTACCACCAAAAAGACATCTGTTTGTTAGTGCACTGCTTTCTGAACAAGCAGTGGATTTGCTAGAGTTAAATGTTTTCTTCTCACAGTCCAGTGAATACAATTCTTCTTATTGAGATTTGAAGGTGTTCCGTGCTTTGGCTTCACCCTCAGGCTCATTGGAGGGGAAGTCTGCGTGTCATGGAGACATGCTCTGTACTGAAACTTCACAGCCAGAAAGTTTTGCTTTCAGCCTGGTCCCAAGGGCTGTTAGGATCTGATGTGTTCCTACTGAAGCAGAAGCATTTGCAGTAGCTCCAGTGAACATAAAACTGTACCCAGGCCTGGTGGATTGTCTTTGAACCATTGACAAATTCGTTAGTCTCTTTTCAAATAACATTCTCAATTTCCCCAGTTCAGAAACAGCTTCTGTCCCCTTAAGCACAAGTTACGATCCCCAACTACCTCACAATATATGTTCTGATCAAAATTAGATTTTTTTCTATGGTTTGACTACGAAAATGCATTAAGCAATTTCTAATGAAAATATTTTCTGAAGGGCAAAACATAAGAATTATTCGATTAGTTTTTGATTCAAGTTAGCAGGGTATCCGATGGATGTGAAATTAATTATTTTTAAATCATTTAGACTATTTTAAATGTATAACTTTATTATAAAATTTTTGGTTACTGCAGCTGCTTAGGCACACCAAATACTCAGGTAGTGATGATTGTCCCAGAGTTCAAAAATCAGAGCAAGAAGTTGTCATTTATTGTGACCTAACTTTATGGAAGACTCTGTGAATGCTACAAACTTTTTCCAAGTGATGTTTTACAGAATTGCTTTAAAAAACCCCAGAGGGTAAGTAGTATTCTCAGAATAAACAGAAAAGTGCTGACCTTGTCAGATTTAGCTGCTGAAAGCCAAGCTGTTTTAAGACTTGGAATATCAAGGGTCATGGTTATAAACAACGCAGATTAAGAGAGAGAGAGAGGAGAAAAAAAGTAAAGCTGCACTATGAATATAAGTAATAAACATGTTGACCTTGACAAGAAGGTAATGAGATACTTATGTAAAAATACCAAATAAAAATAAGGCAAAAAAACAACCAAGAACAAAACAAAATAAAACCCTAAGGCTGAAAAGGACTTGAAAATTTTTTCTTCGAGCATATTTAAAGCCGGAAATGAGTCACTTTAACTTCATCTGTTTTTGGTTTCAGAAGGGGAGAAAGGTCAAAGCTTCTTTGTTTTAAAGTAAGCTGGTCACTACTTCTGAAGTGTAACATGATAGGGTTCAGGGGCCTTAATGAAACAGTCATTTCCCAGACACTCAGAGCTGTATGAGAGTCTTCGGCTGTGGCAGGCCAAGAACTGGGCTTCAAGAAGGTGTCTCAAACAAAGGCAAGGCGGAGCATGACCCTTTCTTGACTTCCATACCTGGGTGGGCATTTCTAGAGTCAGCTCTGTAGAGAATACAATACAGGAGTCAGCCACTCCTTTCTATATTTCTATACATTATCACACATTATAGCCCCACAAGTAAATCGTTTCAGTTCCATTCATATCTAGGCACTAGATACAGAACTGTGCATTTTATATGTTGCCTGGATACAAGTGCTATTTTTCGTTAAGCCAAGACAAAGAAATTAAGTTAGGAAACAATTCTCATTGCTGAGAACACAGGTACTAACTTCTAAAAAAATTCTACAGTCCTTAAACCCACCAGATTCAGCATCCTTCTACTGGGAATGTTAAAGTACAACATGCCTAAAGAAGCAGTGGGGCTGGGGCTGACTGAGCAGGTGGATTTCAAGAACTGAGCCTAGTCTCTTCTCTGAGTTGGGGAAGCAAAAGCAAACTGCCCTTTTTCAGCAGGAAAGAGAAAATATATCTTTTACCATGTCTTCCCCAAGTTTGCCAAGGCAAGGAGGCCTAGGCTGAGAGGAAGAAGGAGTTTTGAAGCACAGAAACAAAATTTGTAAAGGCTGTCAGGGAGGATTTCCATTGCAGTGCCTGCTTGTTGGTGGCTGGCCTCTCCCAGGCTGTCCTCCTTCACTCCATCTGGAACGTGCTGTTTCACATGCATCTCTGAACCACGGGCTGGTTGTTCCTGACTCTGACTCGGCAACCTTTTTCAGGCCTGCTGTATTCCTGACCTCGTTTCCCATGAGCAATATATTCACTCTGGGTCATCACTACCGTGGCTGTCACCATTTTGCTTAATGGTTGGGGTTTGATGTTTTTGACCTTGGGTTGAACTCAGTAATGAATAACTTCTCTATACTGGCTCAGTGGCTGAATTATCATGTTTTCAATGATTAGAAATGCAGCCTCCAAGGAAAGTGGGTGATATTTAGTTGCAGGTTCTGGAGCTGGAGATATTCCAGCCTAGGTGTCTGTTCACAGAAATGCCCCAAACTTGTGCTTAATATAATGACAGATCCTATCTAAAACCCTATATGACCTTCCATTCTACCCCCTAACGAAGACAGAGAAATGTTTTCTCAAGTATTATATACAACTCTTTATAGTTTCTGAAGGTTTTGCATATATATTATCTCATTGGGTTTACCACAACATCAAGAACTATTTATTATCCTCAAAGTTACACTGCTAGAAGGTGGCAGATCTGGAACAAAAATCCATGTTCCATTTGTGTTTGATACCAGCATTCTTTCTACCACTCCATGCCTCTCTGCCTCTCTCCTGTTATTATTATAAGAATAGTTAACCCACAGTTGCAGAATTTTAGAGACTTATTAAACTTTAAATATTGTCTAATGTAACATTATTATTAAAAAGAAAAAAAATTGTCTCTGAAGTAAAGAAGTGCCTTACATAGAATTATTGGAAAAAAACATCGTATCTTCTGACTTTAAATCACACACACATGCATGTGAAAATTAAAAAAAGAAAATAAATTGAGACAGAAACTAACAAGGCTTAGGAGTCAGTAATAAGAGAATGTTTAATATGGCCACTGGTTTCATGGTACTAAAATTCAGTAAAGGTTAGACTCTTGTATTAAAAAAAAACTTCCAAATAATTAGTTTTATTTTTCCTAGTTACAGAGAATATGAACAAAGGCTAAGTTTATAATCATTTTTTTAAAAAGTTTATGCCTTATGGTTCTTTTAAAAATTTACTTTTTAAAATATGTCTTTATCTGCAAAACATTGTTGGTGAAATAAATATGACCAAAACATAGTCTCTACTCTCAAAGGACCTTTGTATCATAGGAGATTGTGACAATTTTAAACCATGGCTGTAAATTCTTTGACATTCCTTCCACCAAAAGGTGGGATCTGTGTCCCCTTCCCCATGAATATGAGTGGGCTTGTGACTGCTTCAATGAATAATGATGGTGCTACAAGACTTCTTAGTCATATAAGGCTATGTACTTAGTGACCTGAGCTGACATATAAGAAGCTCAACAATTACCAGGAGGCCACCACGCTAGGGAGACAGCATGCATACTCCGTTTGTAGGCATTAGCACTCCTGTTTAGGTTTAGTCCCAGCTAAACCTAATCTTCGCACCATCCCTGCCAAGGCAACAGAATGTGAGTAAAGTCATCTTTATCTCCCACACTCAGCCCATCTACCACTAAGTGAGTCTGTCAGTACCCCATAATATAGAAGAATCACATGCCCAAGCCCTGTCCAAATTCCTTACCCATAAAAATCATGAGACATAAGGTGGTGCTTGTTTTAAACTACAAAATTTTGTGATTTATTATATAAAATAGATAGCAAGAATAGGGATATAATAAATAAACTTTTAGGAATTCAGAAATAATAAAAGGCATTATCCTGATTTCTAGGAACTCACAATTCATTTGGGTTGAGGGATAAGAATCATTCACTAAGCAATTAGAGATCAACACAAATCAGAAAAGTCATTTGGAGAATGTTGAAATGGAAGTGAACTTTGAAGGGCAGCAGAGCCGAGGGAGGGGACGATTCAGAGACCAATGTGATATTTAGTGAGTGTTAAAACGAGTATTATTAGTAGTAATGACAACTACCGCTTATTTAGTGTTTATTATGAGCCAAGAACTCTACAAAGTGCTTTATATAATATTTCATTTATCTTTTAATGAACTTTCAAGATATGCATTATTATGCCTTTTGTACCCAGCAGGAAATAGAAGTTTGCCCAAAGAAACACAGGTAGTGGGTGGCAGGACCACAGCTCAGATGGGTTATGAGTGACTCTGCAGTCCATGATTTTAACAGCTGTCTACACTGCTCTTCTGAAATTACCTTATGACAAAGTGAGAAATATAACTGTATTACACTTATAGTTTAGATAGAACATTATTCATATTAACAAAATTTTTAAAAAATTCTTTAATTTTCTAGAGCTTTATGCTAAGTCAAACATGGAATGTATTTTACTTCCTCTTTAGTTGACAATATAGACCTGATGATTAACATTATTTTATCAATATTTTTGAAAAGCCATATAAAGATGTGATTTTTAATTGAACTTTAAAAAATCTCCAATTTTCCAGTATCATCTTTTTCTCAATAACCACTTTTTAACTTAAAAAATCCTTTTGTTCCAATTGAGACATTACCATCATTCCTAAAAGGTCCCCTTTTGGGTATTTGCTTCTCAAGTACTGAGAAAATATCCTCTGTTATATAGTTGGATGTAGGCTTGGTTATTTCATTGAAGATATTTTAACCCCTATAAACTGTTAAACAAAACTGAAATATGACGAAGGAGCTCAAGCTTTAACACACTAAAATAAACGAATAATCAAAATCATATTCGTAGCTTTAACTAAAGGAAAACACATGTGAGAGGGTGCAAAGATCTGCAGAAAGATAGGTTTTAAGCGGTCATCTGGTATAGAAAAGATATCAGTTGATTGGGCAGCGCTGTTCTCTGTGATTTACATTGTCATTAAAAACAGTCACAGTCTTGGAGTGATAATCACAAGCTTTAAATCACCTACTCTGAATGTCTCCGAAAGTAGAAACCTCTTTTCTCAGGATAAAAAAGTAAAGCAGTACAATGTGCCCACCAGAGAAGGCAGCTCTGTGGGGGCGGCATCGGAGGTTCCTGCCCCCACTCTAAGGTGGATTAAAGTCTATGGCATCTTGAGGAAACTTCCAGGACCAGAAGTTACACTGTATCCAGAAATAAGAGAGAGTGCAGCATAGCCAGCATGGGAGCTTTTCAAAAGTAGAAATTTATAGGACACACACACACACACACACACACACACACACACACACACGTCTGTTCCTTGTTAAATGATTGAATTAAGAATATTTGAAAATAGATTAGTCTGTCTGTCTAAAGAAGTAAAATGGTTGTAGTTGTGCTATTGTTTGAAAACCTGTATATTAGCAACTTTTCCTGTCATTAATTATTCTATTATATGGAAATAACCAAAGTTTACTAATTTAATCCTCTATAGTTGGACATCAGATTATTTTCTTCTCTTTCACTAGGACAAAGAGCTTACTTGGATATAAATCTTTCTACACATTTATAATAATTTTCTTAAAATGCATCCTTATGAATTAACTTACTAGGTCAAAAAGTATAACATGTTTTTCAGTCATTTCTTACATATCACCACCGATTTGCCCTAGAGGAAAGTCCTGACAGTTTATACTCCCATAGCCTAGGAGGGTGTTTTTTTATACTTTCACTGAGTATAAGAATTTAAGCTGTTTTTTACTTAAAAAAATATGTGGATTTGTTAAACCTCTCTATTCCATTTGGTTTCTTTTAATATTCTAAGTGCATTTTTTCTGATATATTATTTTTTTAACCATCGATTATATCATTATGTTCTTTAAAGGTTCTCACTTTGTTATGATGTCAGCTACTCACCTGTAATTTCTTCTAAAATTTTATAATTTAACTTAAAAAGAACATTTTTAATTCATCTAGAATTCATTTTGATGGGAATAAAAACTTTTTCTACTTTTTAAAAGAAGTATATTAAAAGCTATACACCCAAATTTAATTTTTCTTCAAAATCATTATCTTAGGAAGCTAATCAAATATTCTAATGATACTCAGAACATATTTTTAACTTTTATCTAAAACTGTCTTCAATGCCAGGAGAAATGTATAAAGCCACATAAACACACCATCCTAGGATTTGTAAGCATGCTTTGATTTTGATCAGAAGTGAAATGACTCAGCTTGATCACTTATCTCATTCAGCAGCCTTGGCTTTAATTGGCTTTTTGCTCTCTCTAAAAATAAAATCTGACCTCAACTGATGAAGATTTACCATCACTTCAGATATTGCAAAGGATTTGTACCAAAGGTAACCAAAATTTCCAAAAGAAGACTTCCAAAAATATTCTGAGCAGTGAAATAAATGTGTCTTCCTAAAGTGACTAATTTGAAATTGGCAACACTAATTTCATGGTATTTATTCTTTTTTGGTTGTTTAAATTTTGGGTTTATTATTTAATAATTGTATTCTTCATTTTTTCTCTAAGAATCAACTTGTTGTTTTTTTTAATATATCTTTATTGATTTCAGAGAGAGGAAAGGAGAGAGAGAGATGGAGTCATCAATGATGAGAGAGTCAATGATCAGCTGCCTCCTGCACGCCCTGACCGGGAATTGAACCTCGATTGCCTGGATCCTAGGTTGATGCTCAACTGCTGAGCCACGCCTGGCAGGGCTCTAAGAATCAACTTGTTAAGTGACCAATCTTATATATTAAGCATCTCTTGTGTAATTTTAAAATGTTTATGTACTTGTGGAAAAACCCACTTATATCAAAGCAAGGATGTGTGTGTGTGTTTGTGTGTTTTAACCAGACAAATTCTAGGACATATATAATGTAGTATCTCACAGATTGATATAAGATTATGAACAACATTAATATTAAACATATATCTTCTACTATGTTTAGTAATGAGAAGCAAAGCAAACTACAAACACAAATACTACATTAGGCAAATTAATAAAAATATATGTTCTAATAACACTTTTTTTTGGACAGAAACTTCATTTCCAGAAATACCAAAGAAAGCATAGGGATATATTCTAAGAAGTCAAGAAGGGAAGAAAGTTTTATTTAAAGATGGCAAACTAGTGGGCCTAAGTTCTTCCAATTCACTTAAAAAGTTTTTTCTTCAATGTAAATGCCATTGGGTGATTCCTGTACCCTGAAGTTACCACAGACTCTTCCCCAGGGTATATACTCCTGGGCCCCAGGGTATTTGCTTTTGCAATCCCCAAACTGGAGATTTTCAAAAATATGAAGCACTAATTAAACAAGTAAAACCCTGTATATTAGAAAATTCTGGTAATTCTTTTGAGAAAGGGCTATGTTTAGAAGAGGAGTAGGAGATTGATGCTGGAGGTATGAAAGGAAGAGTAAGCACATGATTTATTGATTCTTTACCTTTGGAGTCCACTAACCTTGTGTTCTGTAACATCTTAATTCTTACCTGGATGTTCAAGAAGATCTGAAGCTTTTGGGTCACTTTTTTCCTTTGGTCAGAGACGTTTAAGGAACACCAGGCCCAAGAACACAAATGAAATCCCCTTGGCCATTCACCCTTCACTTCCCAGTTCCAGCTTCATTCTGAACCTTGAGGAACCTTCTGTGCATGTGAGTAGATATTAGAACTACTTGTCCAAATTATAGCTCTATCTTTCCACTTTCCCCAACAGTCACTTCATAGCCTCAGCTCAGCACTAATGGTGCCCACACATGTGGTGCTGTCAACAGGGAAAGGTCCTGTTTAGGCCCCAGAAACAAGCTCAGGGTCATTTGAGTGGAGTCTAGAAGGATGGGCACAAGCTCCAGATGGACGAGCCTCCTTAGGATAGATACTCCTTGTTCCCTGTGAAGAAACATGGCTGGAGGAGGACCCCCAAAGAATTCTCTAAAGCACAGAGTACAGAACCTTCCTGCCTCAGCCCAAGGTGTCAGCTGTTGCCATGGAGTACAATCTCAATGATTCATCTAGTCTTGGTTTCCAAATCAACACTTTTATTCTGTGTTCTCAAATACCACAACTTTGCCTGGGACCCGTATCTTGAAGATTATGTCTTCACTTTCTCTTGCTGATGACCTGGATTTCTTCCTGATGTCTGCTCCAGGCTCCTTGAGCATCTTATTAATTCAGAGAGCTGGCATCTCCACTTAGCATCTTTGAGCACAGTCATGAATCTGACTGCTGGTCTTAACTCACACCATAGTCTCCCTCCAGCTCCTTCATTTGACCACCTACTCTAGTTTAGTGGGCTTGCCTTTCAGTCCCATTGTCTGACCTGATCTGGAATCAAGTGAAGCTTCTGTAAAGAGACCCCAACAAGCACAGTTGTCCTGGGTGGCACGGCACCAGGCCAGCGCAGAGGTCAGGAAGCAGTAGCAACCAGGCACTGAGGAATGGGTCTCTAACAGCCCAGTATGAACCCATTCTCCTTAAGTGATTAAGAGGCTATTTCAAGGAGAGGCCTTTTGTCCCTTCTAAACATGCTTACAATTATCCAAAAAGGAGTCAAGCAGATTTACCTTTAGTGTGAGCCTTACCTCTCAGAACCATTCTTGCCTTTCTTCTCTCAGATGCCTGAAATTGCTTTAACAGGGATACAGTTTTTCATTCTATAATTAGAGACAAAAGGCTCAAAATACACAGGCCTGACTATAGTTAGGCATTTACAGAAACTCATTCACACTCAAGTGCCATCAGTCAATCAATCAGTTAACATCTATAAATGGCAGATATTAGATCTCTTTCTTTTTTGATGAGTGTGTGGGGGCTGGGGGTGGGGGGAGATAGTAGAAAGTAACTTAAAAAATCAATGCTCCTGCATATGTGGGTGGAATTACCATTGAGATGAGGAAAGAGGAACATAAATGGAAGGTTGGGAATCTAGAAGACAATGAAAAAACTTTATGGATTCATTCACCTTCTCATCACCAGATTGCATGTGAAATTCAGTTCCAATTCATTTCCACTCTTAGGACATGGGATTCAAAGGACATATCTATAGATGACTAGCCAGTGATGTGATTATGTTTGAAGAACAAAATATCACCCACAAATTCTGTAGAAAAGGGACAATAGACATCTTCAGTTTGCATTTAAAACCTGAATGCAGAGATGTGAAGGGGAGTCCTGTGTTGTGTGAAGTCTGAGGGTGCCTGTGGTTACCATGTCTGAGGATCTTGCAGCTGCTCTTGGAATAGATACCTTTACACATTATTATTTGATTTTCTATTTACTTAATCTTAGGGCAAACAAATTCTATAGTAATAAAAATAATAATAGCTAACATTTTTTGAACAAAGTATTGTGCTAAAAAAAGCTACTTGGATTACATTATTTAATCTTCCCAGTAGCCATAGGAGACAAATTTGAGGATCAAGGGGTAGAAAGTTTACTAAATTCCAAAAGTCTAGAGACAGAGCCTGACAGCACCAGGATTCTAAACTAGGCAATTTGATCCCATGAATGCTCTTGGAAACCATTGTTGTCCTGTGTTAAGTATAACAGGAAGAACTACACTTTATAGTTTCTTCTGTAAGTTTTTGCGTTCATGTCACTGTTTGCCTCAGGACTTTGGTTTGGAGGGAGTATTTTGCAGCAGAAAATGGATGACCAGATAGATATTATTATCTCTGTTTTAAAAGTTCCCAGCATGACATGTTTTCAGATGATGTAAATGTTCAATAAGCAGGGTAAAAATGAGTGGTACAAAGCTGTCCTCAAAGATGGCTAGAAATAAAGTAATATATCAAGAAACGGAAAATGGCTTTCCTGTAGGAAACTAGCAGAGACACAGGCTTGAAATGCCTACTTTGCAACCTGCAAACAAGTTTGATGTCAATCTGCTTTTCAGAATTTCTCTGCTTAAATAATTTTGTTCTTGAAGTAAGCCAGCTAGGAGGCTCTGATTAAAGTAGGTTAGACTCATGATAGAATGTTTGGGGGAAGCAACATTGTTTGCCACAAGGTGCCTTGTTCCTAGAAGCTAACACTAGCATTACGCTTGGGATTATAGGATTATTGAAAATAGGTAGTAGTTAATTCATCAATTAATTAATTGCATAAGCACTTATTGTTAATGAGAGATAATGTATTAAGGTACCATGGCTTGTTCTGTGGAAGACAAAAATATTAGCCATATTTAATGTGCCTAAACTCTTATTTCATCTAAGGACAGCTAAATCCACATGGTGTCCATGTAGGAAGGGTATTCCACTCCAGTGCCCCTGGTGATATTAGGTATACTAATCAGTTGTGTCAGAGTATGTACAGTGGTCTGTGAGATGCATGGAGACATCAATCAGTGGAGTGAATGGGAAGCATGGGAAATTATAAGTTAGGTGTACAGGGCAGGACATAAAAGCTAATCAGCCCTACTATGGAAGACATAAAGAGCAATGTAAATACTCTCGCTAGAATGATTTTGGTATTTATTATATGTTGCAAATTTATAACTATTAAATTGTTTTGTTTTTGGTAGTACTTCTAAATTTTGCAACATATTCCTTCTTAAGCAAAAACAAAATCGAAAAAACTAAAGTATATGTTTGTTGAACAAATAACTGTTGGCTTTCTATATCTCAAGATATTTTGATGTAAACTGTATAAGTTGCATAAAAGATCTGCTGACATTTACCACCCACCACCATCAAGAGACATAACTCTACATGTAAATAGAATATAACAAATTTGCTAAAACAACATAAGTATATACTACAAAAGTTGAGAAATACCTTTTGGAAGCTGGGTCCAAAGTAAACCATTTACCACTTAGATTTGTAGACAGTGTATTTATATATTATTCTTTCAAACATGAGTTTTTATTTATATTAGATGATTGCTCATCTCAGTTAATTTTATTTATTTTGATTCTAAGATTTTTTTGCATATAAAATGAAGTGATCTCTGACCCATTAGTACAAGAAAATACTTTCATGATGTCAATTTTATGTCAATGTTATCAGATATTTCACATAGAAATTTAATTCCAAAAGTGGTTCAGTTTTTTTTTATCCAATTTACAGAATTCAAGTAATGCTTTTGTAGGTTCATTTTATCATGACAAAATGCATGACATTATTGGAAATGCAATTGCAAATTCATTTAAAAGGGGAACATTGAAGATAAAATATGGTTTTGAAATGATCATAAGAAAACAAATTGTGGAGTAATGCAGCATCATAGTCAAAACATTGTTCTTAACAAATTAAGGAAGTTATGGAGCAGGTATATATGTAGAATTGGTAATGGTACACATATAAGTCGTAACTATGTGCAAACAAGCTGATATATTCTAGTCATCAAAATAGAAGTGGTAGTTTTTTAGAAATCGTTTTATTTTTGAAATTCATTATTGAGTAGAGCTATTATATAGTTCCACCAATGATATGAAAACAATTTATTAGTCAATGCAAAATAATTTTAAAATTCTATGATTTCCATTATTTTTAGCATCCTCTTTAGCTCCCAAATCTGTCCTGGTTTGTATGATCAATTATATAAGTATGCTAGCTATTTAAAAGGCATTACCACCCACCCATTGAACCGAAACATAAACCTGGAGGTCATTTGACCCTTCTCACTTAAACATCCAGTCACTAATTATGATTTTAGCTAAGTTTCTACTTTTCTATCTCTACCTGAGTTCAAAGCTTTAGCATTTCTCTCCAAAATTGCTTTGAAAGACTTTTGTGTGGTCTTATTCCCAAACTTTCCTCCCTTTAATCCATTGTCCACAGTGCTGTCAAAGTGATAGTTGCGTAAAATCCTTTGAAAGTTATCAACTTCCTACAAAATGAAGTTCAAGCTTTTGCCGTAGAAGGATTTTTCCTTGCCTCCATGCCTCATTTCTTTCCCCTGTGTGCTCTTTCCTCCATGTACTCTTCGCTCTGGCTATATCTATGCATCAAACATACCATCTTCCTTCAGGACATGAGGCAGGACATGGAATTTGCTCAGTCTCTTATGGTTTTTCCCCCTCTTTCTCTGTTTGGCTTTCTTGACATAAAGAACATTCCTTTACCATAGCCCTTTACATACTCTGCTACAATCATGGATTTGCTGCCTTTCTCTCTTAACTGTGTTTCATTAGAACAGAAAGTCTGAGTTTCCTTCACTATTCTCAGTGCAGATGACTCCCAAATTCATATGACAGTCAAAAACGGAACTCTCATTTCCCAGAAATGTTTTCTACCTCTGTTTCATGTTTCCCCGAACTATATATATCAATACCCTCAGAACTTCACACATCTCTGAGTCACTACTTATCCCCTCACATTTAATTAGTTTTCATTGTATTATCACCTTCAAATATTTTTTGACAGTATCCCTTCCTCCCCATTTCCACTGCTGAGGTGATGCTGCCAGCAGTGTGTAATATGACAACCCCACACCCCAAAATGTGTATGTATATATGCACACACAAAAATATACATGTGTTTATTATACATTTTATCAATATAAAGCATATGTAGCACCAATTTTAAAATTATAATAAAATGCATTATGCTCTTTATTGTAAATTCCATAGATCCAATTGATCTCACAGAATGCTTTTGTTGATATTTGCTAAACTTTTGAACCTATAGCCAACCAACTTATGGTTGCAACTGATGACAACTAAAGTTCTGATATAAACCTTCTGAGAAAGTAAAGACATATGTTGGAACTTCACTTATTCAATAATGACATGAACAACTTCTGGATAACTTTTATTAGAATTATAGTCTATGAATTTTTGTGCTATTAAAAATGGAATAACTAAAGACATGATACACTTTTAAGATTAATTTACATTATTATAATTTTCTCCATTATTTTCTTAAATGTAGACAATCAAAACAATAAATCATCACGATTGTAGCATTTATTAATTGCTATAGTGTAAATACCCCGATCATAACTAATTTCAAGCTACCATCATGTCCCTAAACACTGAGTTGAGAAGAGACATGCAGTAGTACATCATTTCATATTATTTGCACCATATAGATACATGTAACCTCAAAGGCAAAGGTAATAGTAAAATAAGTATGACGTGAGTAGTTTTGAGTATTTATTACCTTTATTTTTAATATAAATCATTTAACTATAAACATACATAATTTAATTTTTAATAATGATTGTATGTAAAAGCTGACTCACAAAGATCTTGAAAACCTAGCAATTGGCTCTCACAAGCCAGTGAAGGCTGACTCAAGGATAGCACGGCCTATCATTCACCTCGCCTGGGCGATGATTTCCTAAGCAGTCCTTTTTTTTCATTCTATGAAGCCATCTCACGTACAGTTTCAGACTACGTGTGGATGCAGGACTCCTACTCAAACACTCGGAATATTTCCCATTATTAAGAGCACAAAGTCTGAACTTTACAGGGATTGTCTGTAAGGAATCTAGATCTGGACCTTCCAAATATTTCTCTCCACTCAACTTCATGTTATAATTTGCCCCACTCACACCTAAATTCTTACTGTTTACAGGATACTTTCTATATTCTTATGCTGTATCTTTGTCTGGGATTTCTTTCTCCCCATCCCTGCATTCCCAAATTCTCTATAAAACACAAGATCAATTAAAAATTTAAATTCTGTCTGATTTTTTTTTCTCTTTTTCTCTAGCTGGAAATAACTTTTCCCTTTGTTCCCTCTCATTTAACACTTCATGTGTTCCTCACAGCCCTCATTTTCTATCTTGTATTTAATACATTTTTATTGTATGTCTATGATGTGTAAGGGACTATTTTCGAAGTCATTGTAAAAAGTATAAAAGAGAAAAAACATCCTAGAAAGAACTTTGAGAGGAAACCTAATATTAGGGTAAGGAGAAAAGGAAAATGCAGTAATAGAATCAGAGAAGTAGGAAAAGAGTTGGGAACTATAGGGGTCCAGGAAACCTGGTAAAGAGAAAATGCCAAATAGGATTCTTGTAAATAGAGATGGAGAATTTGCAATCAAATTCTTTGAGTATTTTGTTTGACACCAGCAAACTAGAGGGAGACAATGATATTTAGATTGGGGTAAGTCACAACAGATCACAGTAAAAGATAGAGCATATGATATAAATGTTCTCACAAAAAAAAATCACGTGTTTAATTTATCTTCCAGAACATCTGTAGGTTTGGTCAGAACTACCAATCCCCAATCAAATTTTAGAGGTTTACACTTAGAATGTCTTGAAAAATCACAAATGTAGGCTGTAAATTCTGAGAATGGAAGAATCCTTGAAAGAATGCGTATGCCAAATACCTCAAAATCAAGTCCAGGAATGGTTATAGTAGTTGGCAACTTCTGGAATTAGGGGATCTCAATTATTCACATGATAACAAAATCCAGAAGTTAATCCAAGTGTTTACAAGGAGAAAGACATGTGGACCGCATACCTAACACAGACAAACACTTGTGACTAAAGCATAAGCTTTATTTGATAAGCGCTGTGACAGAAAGTGCACTGGGAAGGAAACTGGGCAGTAGGCTCTGCCAGCTCTCTCATCATTCAGGGAGAACAGTGAGAATCAACACTGCAGCAATATTAATCTGCTCTTGCCTTTGATTTCTCTCTAGATATAACTGAAAAATAACAAGGCAAAGTTGTATCTGGAAATCTGTTACACATAAAGAACCAGAGTTTTCTGGAGACTGGGAAACTGGGCTAAGCTGCAATTTTGGAATTTGTGTTTTATGTATTTTGTAGATATTACATTGATAATCTACTCTGAAGAGATTTTTCCCTTGCAAAGTTAGGAGATCTCTAGATTGACTTGCATTTTATTAATGTATTTGCTAATATTATTTTATGCTTTCTCCTCTTCATTTATCAAGGCTACTTCATATGTAAAATAATGTATTTAATATGTATCTTTGACCAAACTTGAAGTGGAATTACTATAAGAATGTATAAACTCTACATAATAATGTATTTTTTAAATCCATAAAAATATATCTCCATGTGAGTTCAAAGGCAGGAAGAGTGTTATCTAAGGTGATGGGGGAAATCAGATACTATTGTGTTTTTGGTTATATATATATATATGCTCTGTTTCCAACTAAGGTCACCTTCTGAGGTTCTGGGTGGACATGAATTTTAGGGAGATACTGTTCAACTCATAACAGCTCATAAATGAGTTCATAATTTCAGAAAACATTAAAATCTAAAAATTACAGAGATGAGCTTTCTAAGTAGTAAAGATTATATTCTGATTTATTTAGTTCACATCCTCACTTATTTTTTTATTTGGTTTAATTTCTCTGTCCCTAGTTTGTCCTGTTTCAGAAGGTTGCAACTTACCCACAAGAAAGGAGGAGCTCTCCCCTGCGGTTGAGCTTTATGGGAATGCAAGGTGACAGGTAAGCTAATGCACTCTTTCTATATATTTGACCCACAAAAGTAGCCAGACACTTAAAAATAAAATCTGTGTTTCCTAGCTGTGTGGTTATATTAATATCAGACAAAGTAGACCTCAAGATAAGGAGGATTGCCAGAAACTAAGTGGGCATTTCATAATGATAAAAGGGTCAATTCATCAGGAAGACATATCTTAAATGTGTATTTACCTAATAAAGGAGGCTCAAAATCCATGAAACAGAGGAGATAAAGTCAAGTCCACAATGGTAATTGGGTATTTTTAAATACTCCATGCTTAATAATTGATAGAATAGGTGGACAAAAATATCAGTGAGGATATAGAAAATTTGAACAGCACGATCAACACTATTGGCCTAAATTTTAGAACACTCTACCAAAAACTGCAGAATACACATTCTTTTCAAGTATATATACAGGAAGTTCACAAAGGTGGACAATAGGATAGACAAAAAGTCTCAACAAAAAACAACAGAAGGGTATCTTATAGAGCAAGCCCTTTAACCACAAAAGAATTATATGAGAAATCAATGATATATAAAAAAGTCTCCAAATATTTCCGATTGCATCTCTTAAAAGAATGTCAGTAAAACAACTTATTCAACTTTTTCAACTCTATGAATCCCAGGTAGGGAAAGAAAAATTTCTACTGACTTGGTCAAGAAAATTAATACTGAAAACCAAATAAGCCTTTTGAAATTTATGGCTAATCAGGCTCTTTAAAGTTATATATTGCCGTTAGACACTGGCTGGCTGCATCAATAAAGGTGTATTCAGCAATATCAATAATTCTTTCTGATATCCTAAAATTCTTTACATAGATACCCTGTATTACGTTTCATGGTTCTATCTTTTAAAAACTTCTACAATTTCAAAGCCTTCCTGGAACAGGAGAGGGACTTGCCAAGCCTTGAAAATGTAAAACAAACACTTTTTCTACGTATGTTAATGACATTGTTTATTGACTCAGCTCCAATGTAATTGGGGTCATTAGCAAAGCAGAAGTAGCTCATATACTCTCAATACCTTACCTTTGAAATAGTGGGTACCTTCTGTGTTACTGGATGTCAAACCACCTATCACCTACAAGCTATTAGAGCTGTGCAAGTAGAATATATCTTGTGTTGAAAATTTTTTGGGGGGGGGAAATCCTCTGCTGTAGACATAGTTTCAAAAATCAGACAAAATATATTTCATGAAAAATCTATTTTGAGATCGACACTCATTTGAAAAGCTAAATGTAGCATTTGGATAAAAAAAGGAAGGGATGAAACATCAAACTGAAAATATCTTCCTATATTGTGAAATTTTCTCAAATGTAAATGAGACCACCTTTAAGTCTGTCACAAGCAAAGAAATCCAACTGGGTCTTGATGACTGAAGGGATGTTAAAGAATCTCTCATCAGCAGACCATAAAGAATAAAGCGAGAGCTATCAGTAATGTGCAGATGTTATCAGGATGTGACTTCAGCACAACCCCACATCCCAATGGAGAGACAAAACTGCAGATGTTTAATATATTACAGGAACTAACTGCAAATTCTGTTTTGCTTCTCCTACTTTATAATGTTTAATTTTTTTAAAAGACACAAATTGCACGTTTGAAGAACTTCCTCCAACTTTAATCACTTTGGAAGTCTAAGTGCTTACTACTAGGATGCAGGAGTTGTGGGTAAAGTGGCAGATCACATACTACCTGGGGGTGGGGCAGTGTGAAAAATGCAGGGAGGGATATGTTTAAGCATTTACGTAAGCTGGTGGAAAGAGAGTTCTCATTGTTGTGTGATAATGGAACCCTAGGTGTGAGATAGAGACCTGCACAATGATTTGACAACAAATCTTTAAATCTGTTCCAGTCCTGGCAACCCAAAAGAAACTCAGATTTGTTAAACAAAGTAGAAAACTTTAGGAGATGAGAAACAAGTAGTTCTGCCCAGATGATTTTTTTCCTTTTTTTAAGTTAAAAATGATAGAGTAATGATTTAATAGGTTATATAGTTTCAAAAGGAATTACTTGCCTTGGTGAGAATTCTTTCTTTCAGGAATTACTGTGTTTTGATTTTTGTGTTATTGAAACCAGCTGATTGTAAAGTCATAAACCTATATTTCTTTCATGTTGAGTAGTTTAAATGTAGTCATTTTCCAAGACATTTTTGTTTTTCAAATAAAAGCAGCCTGTCTACTCTGTTCGGTTGCTGTTTTGATTTCATCCGTAAGTGGGTGTCAGGAGCTGGGGTGGAGAAGGTCAGTTGGCCGGTGCCCTCTTCTGCTCGGCCCAGGTCTTTACTGCCCTGCTCCTCTGCTCTTTACCCACAGTTTTTCTTCTCTTTCTCAGGGACTCAGCAGGACCTTACCCTTCAGGGCCTTTGCATCAAAGAAGACCATGCTGTTGAATCACATGCACTGAAGATTACAAAACAAATCATAGGAAAAGGAGTTAAACGGTAATTATTTGAAAAAACAAGATCTCTTCTTTGAAATTAAAAACATAAACCACACTAATTATCGAATGGGCTGTACTTCAGAAAAATATAATTTACATTCAAAATAGTAAATATTAAGAAGCATATCAAAGAATTAGATTCATCTTTAGTGAAAATGATTACATCTGGTGTTTATAAAGACGAAAAATAAGAGTCATGTCACCTGGAATTAGGACTGGCTTAGTATATGTCCTTAAAATAATTTCTTTGAGATTCAGGAAGGAATAAAGCTAAAACATGGGGTTTAAAATATTGCACTTGATTCCAAAGGGAAGGCACAAGAAGGAAAGCGAAGCAAGAAGGATAGCCCAGCTTTATCCTAGAAGCCTAGAGCAAGCAAAGTGGTTCTAATCTGATGATTAGAAACAAACCAAACCCAAGGCAAAGCAATTCCTGGTTTTAAACCGAAGACAAAGCAACCCCTGGGTTTAAAGCACATTTACCTATTTATGTCCACATGGACGGGATGTAGTAGAAAGTGAACACAGATCATTCATCTTCAAAGGCTGGCTTGTTGTAGGCCTGTGTTCTCTTCATAGTTCTAATCCTAGTGCCCAGCACAGTGCCTGATACATACCCATGACTGATAATGTTGGTTTAATTGAGTCATTAAACAAGAGCAAATAACCCTATTCTAAATATTGGACAAAGTCAAAGTTCAAATACTTGAAGACTTCAATACTCTTTCTCTAAAGGACCATCTAAATATCTAAGGAAATTTCATGTAATTTTTTATGCCAGGATAGGCAACTACAGAGAGAACGAAAGAAATTCTTTAGTGTAAGGTGGTTCTACCTTTTGCCAAGATGTGACTAACCGAAAAACTAAAAATATTTTGAGGAGATGCTATCTGCCAAAAGGATTACCACAATATGCGTAGGATCAAAGAAAATTCCACATTTTACCCTGGTGATTAGCTGTAATTAAATAAAGTAAGTCTTTTTAAACTTCATTAGCAGCAAGACGTTTGCTACAGCAGAGTGGGCACAAATCATCCATTGTTAATTAAAAGATAATCCACAGGATGGCCATAATCTTCTTCTAAAAATACACCATTTCCCCTTGAAAGATTTTTCTCATCGAGTAAGGATAAATAACAGTTTCTATGAGTTTAAGCCATGAAGGAAAGGATGCTCCTCCCGTTTGCTTGAGTGAGTGCTGACTGTGGCTGATAACATCACTTTGGCATGCTATTATCTAAAATGGTAGAATACCTCACTTCAGCAAAGTCTGACATAAATCTTTGAAAACAAAGACATTGCATATGTATGAGCTGAAATAGATATGACAGTGTTGGCACATTAATATTCCTGTCACTAGGGGGTTTCAAACTTTTAAGTTGAGGATGGGAATGAATTCAGGCTGTAGCTGGTAAAATAGGGTGACATACAGTAGGACAATTAGGCATTGCCTACCATAATAAAATATGTACAGAGAAAGGGTTCCCTGCTCCCTGCCTTTGGTAAAAAATGACTGTAGGATTATCTCCTGGGAATGCCAAGAATAATTAATTTGGCTTAGAGATTTGCATGGTTGTTCTAAGCATACTAATAAGAATGTTCCGCGAGGACCAGTCTCAGTCAATGGAAGAGAGAACTGTTTTTTCTTGTGTAGCCACTGTGGTGGTTCATGGGTAACAGATGTTTCTACTTATTCCACAACAACCCTCATTAAAAGTAACTGTGAGGCCTAATTGAATAGTTCTCCACATAGCTGGATCTTTGCAGGAACTAGTTCTATTATTGTATGTTTTACAATTATTTCTCTTCCTGTTTTTGGTGGCTGATATGAAAAGCTTTAGCATAACCCTTTTACTTAGCTTCTCAGGAAGGAGTAAATGGATGAAAAACAAAAACTTCTTTTTGCTTCACCTTACTCTGTGTGGACTGTCAGGAAGCCTCTACTTAGAAATGCCAACTATTTTTAGAAAAGCTTTATAAATCATGAAATTCTAGAAAATCACCACTTACCAGGAAAGATGACATAACAGTTGCATTGGATTTTATTCTGTATGGGAGTGGGCAAGAGTTCAACACTAGGCCTTAATGAAAAATTGTCACTAAGTTACGGTTATGGTGTTTGAAGCTGATGTTGAAATGTAAGAACATATGTGTTGACCTGGTGAGTGGAAATGAGGGACTGCTCCAAATGCTTTTTTGCCAAAAGTGTTTTAGACATGTTGCTTTAGCCCTGGGAGGCTTGGTCTGAGCCCTGACAGCAGTCACCCAGATGCAGAAAAAGGCTTCAAACCCTCTCCTTTGACAAAGAGAAGTGAAATAATATCTGACAAAGGCATTGCAAGCAAACATGATGGCAAATCAGCCGTTATACAGGCTACAGAGGAGAACACATCTCACTTCCAAATGTCTCTTTTCTTCTTCTTTTGATTTTACTAATAGCATCTCATAGAGGTGCTTAGGTCAGTATTTTTAAAAACAATTTAATATATGACTGTGCTTTGGGTTTGGCTTAACTCCTTTATTACACTAATGCTGTTTGTCATTTCGTGCATGTGTCAGCATTGTTTTTCAATGGCAAAAAAGAGTGGGAATAGACCAAGCACAAAGAAAGACTTGCAGCTTGCTGTGTGTGACTTTGTTTTAGAAGGGAATAGATATTCCATGAAGAAAGGTTATGCTCCACTTGCAAAATATTACTACCTCTTAAATGAAGTAATATGTTGAAAGAAAATGGCCTATGATAAATTAAATAATACTGGTGAAAACAATGGCAGCAAATTTGAGCAGATCCAAGTTGCCTAGCTACTCTCTTTAAATGTATTATTCTTGAATTTTGGAAAATAAGTAAAAGAAAGGCTTTTCAAAAGGAGTTACAAAGTTATTATATATTTCTTTCTTTATTGATTTTAGCGAGGAAGGGAGAGATCTATCTATATATCTATATCTATATCATCTATATCTATATCATCTATCATCTATACCTATATCTATATCTATATCATCTATCATCTATACCTATATCTATATCTATATCTATCTATATCTATATATCATCTAGATCTATATCATCTATCTATCATCTATCTATATATTTATCATCTATATCATCTATATCTATATCATCTATCTACCATCTATATCTATACCCTATATTTATATCTATATCTTATCTATAGCTATATCATCTATATCTATATCTATATCACCTATCTATCTATCTATCTATCTATCTATCTATCTATCTATCTATCATCTATCTATCTATCTATCTATATCTATCTATATCTATATCATCTATCTATATCTATATGCCTATGTCTATGCCTATATCTATATCTATATCTAATCTATATCTATATCTATATCTATATCTAATCTATATCTATATCTATATCTATATCATCATCTATATATCTATATCTATATCATCTATATCTATCTATATCTATATATCTATATCTATCTATATCATCTATATCTATATCATCATCTATATCATCTATATCATCTATATCTATATCATCATCTATAACTATACCTATATATCTATAATCTATATCTATACCTATACCTAGAGAAAGGGAGAGAGGCATTGATGGCTTGTCTCCCACATGCTCCCGGACCGAGGATCGAACTCTCAACCTGGTTATGTGCCTTGACTGGGAATAGAACCTGCCACCTTTTGGTGTATGGGACGATGCTCCAACCAACTGAGCCACATCGACCAGGGCTCAAAATTAAATTTAATGTGAAAATATTTACTTTGTTTTTTATCAAATAATATACCATGAAATAATAACATGAAAAATTTACATGTACAATATGAATTTTGATCCCATCTTATAAATAAATCATAATTCAAGGCATATATGCCCAATGAATTGAAGGCCAAGTTTCAACCTGGATAAATATAAAGGAAAACAATAGCAGCAACAACAATAATAAAGATGGGACACATACTTTGCAAATAACTGCAACATAAACTTTCTCAAAATCTTTGCCTTTTTATTTCATAATCATCAATTCGTTACTGGTCAAAGATATGCTATATATCAAATAAGGAAAATGCTCATGGTATGAGATTATTGATAGGAACTGTAAATGAAAACAAAGCTACTTGGGCCTTTAAAATGTTCTCTTTCATGTTGGTTCATTGCAGAAAAATAATGAATTGCAGCCTCTTCTTCTTCCCCTGACATATTTGGGATAGTTTACATGACTTTGAAATGGCTTAAATATTTTACCACCCACTACAGAATGTTTGGAAGAGGGTGAAAAACAACAACGTGCATTTGTTTAGTTAGTGGTCATTTCTTACCATCTCATTCAGTATTTAAGAATACCAAAAGTATACAGTTTAAGGGGAAGGAAAAAGCAAACTTAGTCAAATGTATTGAAATGCAAGAATATATTTTAAAGGTTATATTAGAAGACACTTGATAATTAGCAATCAGTCCATTCATCACGTGGTCTGTAGTATGAAGACAGTGCAAGATCTCTGTCTCTGAGATCTCTGATAACCACATGCGCTAATCAAGTTACCTATAAAGTGGCTGTAGATAAAGATGCTCCTAAATTATGTCTATAAACACTTTACCATTTTAAAAAGCATTTAAGAAGATGTAGTACTTTCCCAACCACATTAACACAAATAATTTCTTTATACCTTCACAATTTCTCTCTCAGGATAATCTCTTTTGTTCTATCAGATCATATAGGTTAAACTTATTGTGATATTTATGATTTCTTATAGCTACGAGAGTCAGAATTTCAGCATATCACTTATAAAACTATCACATCCCTTTATTTACTGTGTAATGCTCCTGTTGTATTTTAGACCTTCACAAAAACTAGTGTTTTATTAAAGCATTTCAGACATATAATTTATTTGGTTTCAAAGATACAATATGCTGTATCTTGTTTATTTGAATTAAACATGTCTCTCACATTTTAGTACACCACACAAACTTCCTTGCTTGAATTGAACAAAAATGCTCATGAGTTTGATTATATTTGGAGTTGAAACATTTAGTATAATAAGCACTTCATATGAAATGTAGAAAGCAAATGTCTACAAACAAGTGTGAACTTGGTATTACCAATGAAGACTATACCTTAAGTCAGTGGTATTGTTTAATCTTACATGCTGTGGCATTTCATTAGCTAGCAAAACAAATCTTTCATCTTTTGCTACCATTTTATATAAAATAAAAGACCAACTTTTTGTCTTATCCTTGCATTGCTCACTCCTTGAAAAAAACAGATATGTTTTATAAAAGAAGTTGTTATATTAAGATGTATGTCTGCTCTCCTTCGGAAGACAGATTAGAGTGCTTTAGCTGCCATTAAAGTTGTCGCTCTTTGTAACAAAATGTAATGCTGCATATATAAAAATGCAAAGTGTAATGTAGAGTCAAATGTCTCTGCACAAGAGTTGTTCATTTTAGCACCCATTTTGTTGGTATTTATCAACTTACTAATTATAGACAAATTGCTTCCAACATGAAAACTGTGATGATTAGCAGTTTTTTCTGCTAACTCTAGTCTACTGTAGTTCCGGTAAAGAATGTCAATACTCCAGATTCCTTTCTTTTTTCCTGGCTTAGAATATGTAAAAATAAATTCATCAGGCCAGCATCTCTCCACTTTTAGGAAACATGGTTTGGAAGGATGGGGGTGGAAAGAGTAAAAGGGATGGATTAAATATGTCAAATCAAGAAGGTCTGCCTGCTACGTCCCATCAACTGGACAGTCTTGAAGGCTCACTGGAGATTGGTCTATGACAAAACAGAATTAGATAATACCAGTTTAATAGAGTAACTGCTTCTAAGCATTTGCACAGGAAATGTGTCAGTTGCTAAAACCCAGCATAAAATCTCAATATTAAAGGGAGGAAGAAGAGTCTTAAGAATTACCTCACAGGCCATCATTAATACCCTGGAAATGGCTGGCATATGCTGTTTAAACATCTCATATAACTACACAGCAGAGCTACATGATATTGCTTGGTCAAACATGAAACAGTTTGTAACCTTCAGCCCTCCATTACAATCCTTTAAAGTGAGCTCAGATGAAAATGGGAGTAATATGACAATCTAGAAAATGTTTTCATAACATGCAATACAATAAAAGGTTGAATTTTCTATCACCATTACTAATTTCACCCATTTGCTTCTCATTACAATAAGTAAACAAGATTAATGGAAAATCTTACAGTTCACAGAGTACATTACACAGCAGAAATGTCTATAGCAAATACTGACTTAGTGTCTTAACCAACTTATATGCCTCTAAGTGACTATTTCTCCCTGCTATGAAATTTCTACAATTCTAAAGTTACATTGGCAGGTTCCAGTCAACAGCGATGTCTGTGATGGCCTTCTTTCTCCAATACATTGCTTTTAGTCTAATTGCTTATTTGCAGTCTCAGCAAGCAGAGAGAATGTTATCCTCTTTGCCTTGTCTCTGAATACTAACTAGCTGGCCCAGCCGAGGCTCTCTAAAGACAGAAACTGCATGAGAGACACACTGCATTTGACACAGTCAAGAGGTAAAAGAAAGAGCAAAACAAAAGTCTATTCAGGACTGAGTCCTCTGATATTCTTCCCCATCCCCCAGCGCCTTTAAAAATAAAGCATAAGGGGGAAACCCATAAATCCATGCCCAAATGCCTGAGGTTGTCAGAATAAAGGACAATGAATGACAGGTGACTGTCAGTATGATTTTCAGTCTTCAAGTTATCAGTTTTTGGCATTGTTAAACAAAAAAAAGTGTACACATAACAAGGAAATATGTTATAAGTTCTCTATGAATGAATAGACAAGTTCAATATAGGAGAACCAACTAAGTCTTTCCACATGGGCACATAGATTTCCTTTTAGTCCCATGCATTTTTGCTGGAAAATGCTCTCAAGTTATTAACTGTTTTTCTAGTGACAACAGTGCTAAATAACTGGGTTAAACTGCTGAAGGGTTATGAACCTGCTTTTCTCTTACTTCCTTTTAAAAAATGTATTTGAAGAATGGAAAATTTGACTTGATAAATAAAACCCGTTGCACATGTTGCTGAAATATTTTAAAAGAAGTAAAAGCCAACTGATGGGAGTTTTTCTGTTGGATTTTTAAAAGACTCCTCTCAAGTTATTTTCCCCCAAGATCTCTTTACACTTTCATCTTCACAGACTGCCTTAATCCTCTCATCTTTGTTGTTCCAATGCTCGATCTGTTTGTTTTAAAGTCACATCTATTCCACATTTGCTAGAACTAAAACTTGACTTCAGGCACTTGCAGTTGTGAATCCCTACAAAGATACAGGCTTTCCAGGGAAAGGTGGAAAGTGCTGAAGCAGGAGAGGTTTTGATGATTATTTAAATAATGTATATTAAGTTGTCTGTTGCATGAACTACAGGTACAGAGAGATAACACACGTGAAGTGATGGAGCAATTTGTAATTAAAATTAGTTTGGCCTCTTCTCAGATTACTGGCACACTCCAGCCTGTTGGCCATCTGTAGTGGGAGGGCAAAGATTCTATTCTCAGTTTGGCTGGACTGAAGAAGGGACACAACTGCCTGGAGCCTCGAGTTTCTAGGTCTTGCCATGGTGGGCATGAAGACGGTACATTGTGGCCAACCTTCTCACGCCAGGCGTAACTAGGTGATGAACAGCAGAAGGAGCATAGAGACCAGGATCTGTGTCACTCTAGGCACTCACAGGGCATTTTTAAGGCAAAGCTCAACTGCTGTTGCCACCCCAGCAGGTGTTACTATACATTCTAAATCTTTTGAGAGAAATGAAGAAAGAAGGGAGAGAGCACAAGTGAAATAAACAAGAAAAACAGGAGAAAGTTAATTTCCTGATTATACCTTTTTTTGGCCTCTTATAAAGAACAAAAAGTCTTAAAAGGGTGGACACGAAAGAATGCTGTGTATTTCACTATTAAATATGGATAATATTTTTTTTTAAGTTTGGAAGTTGAATGTACCTGACAGGAAACAGTCATGCAGACTCCAGCTTAGTCTTCAAGAAATTGATTTGTAGAATATTTAACAAACTGATATGAAAATCATCCTTGATTGCATATGAAATATATATTTGCACAAATAAGTGAGCAATATTGCTGAATTATGTTTTTATTTTTCATTACAGTGACTATAACTTCAACTATAACATTCGTGTATTTATTTCAGAAGCCCGAACAAAAATGATTACATTCAATATTTGAAATGTTTTCATATAAAGAGAGTCCTTATTTGTATAGTTATGTTTCTGCTACTTTTTCATCATAGAAAAAACTCTTAAAGAAAATAATAAGTTGAAAAATCTTCTTATTATAATAGATATTGACAGGTTTATAGATATTAAGCTTGAAAGTCACAGATAAAATTATTTTAATATTCAGGATTAATCTACTATTGGTTTTGGCTATTAGAAATATATAGGTATAGCCTGGCCGGGCGTGGCTCAGTGGTTGAGCATCGACCTAGGATCCAGGCGATCAGGGTTCGATTCCCGGTCAGGGCACATGCCCGGGTTGCAGGCTGGCCGATCAATGACTCTCTCATCATTGATGTTTCTATCTCTTTCTCCCTCTCCTTTCCTCTCTTGGAAATCAATAAAGATATATTTTAAAAAAGAAGAAAAAAAGAAATATATAGGTATAGAAGTTATATTGGACAAAGATTTAACTTGAGAGGAAATAGGAGGTCAACTTTCAACTTTTAACAAACAAAATTAAATGTATGCACATTTAAAAACCAATTTCTATTTTTTGGGAGAAGGAGGGCTCAAGTGACTGCAAATTAAAGATTACTATTCAGGTGTTGCATGAAAATATTTTCTTAGTACTAATAGAATAATTATTATTTTAAACCAAAAGTTTATTTGTGGATTGTGTGTGAGTGTGTATGTGTGTGTATAATGATAGTGAGAAAGTAGAAACAATTCTGTTTGAATAGTAACTGCTTTATACTAGAGCCTTTTAAAATGAAGATATTAAATTCTTCATTTCATTTATATTTAACAAGATATTCACTATACAGTTGAGAAATTCCAATTATTTCAGAAAAAAAAATGACCTATGGGGTCAGTCATATCTTGACAATTCTTGGTGAGAGTTCAAGAAAAAAACTCAGGGTCTTAAAACGGTAGAAATCTATGTTGATCATCATTATCATGAAATAATAGAAAGATTAATATATTTTATGAATAAGATGATTATTTTCTGAGCTATTTATTTCTAAGAATACTTTTATTTTTTCCCCCCAATGACAAAAAGCAAAGTAGTCAAGAGAAGGGATGAAATTCTCAGCCAACAGTCATTTTTAAATAATAGGTGATAAATGCTTTCCTTCTGAAATCTATTCAGCCAAAATGCAGCAGTAACTGTACTTTAGTCAGTATTGATCCTCTAGGTTATAATGATACAGTGTCGGGGGTGAGGAGTGGGACAAATGATAACTGTGAGCCAGGTAGTCAGGGAGGTGGCTGGTAGAGTGGGGTATATACCCTAGATTGAAGAAAGGGTTTTGAATAGCTCTGGGAGGGGAGAAAGAGCCTTACTCTAAAAGGAACAAAATGAGCAAAGATGCTGCTGTGACGATGAATATAGGTGGAGAATGTCCAAACCTTCACTTTCCCTTTGCATACATAGATACATACCTACATACATATATACATATGATAATCAGATAGAAGATAGATAGATGATAGATATAGATGATATAGATAGATGATAGATAGATAGATGATAGATAGATAGATAGATAGATAGATAGATAGATAGATGATCGATGATGATAGAGGATAGATATAGATGATAAATAGATAGATGATAGATAGATGATATAGATAGATGATAGATAGATAGGTAGATGATAGATAGATAGATGATAAATGATACTGAGTGGAGAACCTCATGTTGGGAAGTAAAATTCTTTGATAGATATTTTAGGAAAATTTATTACTTTCTATTTATATTATTTAAAATTTATAAAGGGGAATTTTTAATCTTAATAATATAACAAAACTAAGAAAGAGAGAGAGGGACTTGAAAACCTGGCAATGTAAACTTTATTTTACTACTTTTCTAACTGTGAATAGAATTTTGATTAGACATTCATGCAGTAACTGTCATGACCCACCCATGTCCTTCCTCCCCCTGGCTCCAGAACTTAAATTCAAAAGGCATTGTAGTAGTGACTTGTGCAGTGCTGTTTCAATATAATTTTGTATAATTTTTCTGAAGAAAAAAGCAAACAAATGTTTTATGAGTCAAAAAGCTTGAAATTGTGTATATACTAATGATTCTACTGCTTGGAATTTATCCAAAATAAATAATCAGATAATCCAGATAATTAAAATGGAATCAACCTAAATGTGAACTGTAGAAGACTGATAAAATAAATTAGGTTATATCCACATGGCTATTATTGCTTAATTCCAACCACGAAAAATCATCACTATTTACAAGTGTTCTAAGTTTAAGGTCAAGTGGAGCATCATTCTTGATTCACACCCTGGGATTGGGCACGGGTATTCTATGTGGGTGGTCTACACTTCGTACTTGACAAAATGCTTAAACACGTGCATCTCCTCACCTATGTTGGGGAAGCTGTCCCACTAAGCTACATATGACTGTTTGCCACCCATGTGCCTTCCTCTTTGGTTACCAAGTAGGAAGTTACTCTTCACACATAACAGAGTTTTAAATACCATAGTATAGCAAAATGTAAAAAGAAGATATAAATTGTGTTTACCATAAGATGGCCCATAGAAATCATCTTCAATTTACGTGTATCCTAAAGAAAAAAAAATTGATTAAAAAACTAGTAAACACCTGGCCGAAAGAAGCAGAGGTTTGAGAACTCAGAGAATTATATAAAGCAACCACAATTATAAAATTAAAATTTCTCCACATATAGGTTATATATTTTTATGAACACTTTTACACTTAACTCAAGTGTTAAAGTGAGAATCAATAGAAGCTAGAAATCCTCACAATTTTTATGGAGTTCTACCTTTGAAGGTTTCAAACTTCTGCTCATTCCAGTTTTAAATGCACTTTTTAAAATCTAGCATTTATTTCCCTTTTTCTACCTGTAAATAATGCATTGTTAACATCGTAAATTTACTTCACAGAATAGCTTTGGAGCAGTAGTCAAAAATATTTTATTTACCCACTCGAAGAGTATCCCTCTCTACTTGAGATGACTGTTCCTGGTGCTCCCAGTGGCAGGCACCTGCCCTTAACAGTGTGTTCCAGTGGTGCTCAACAGTAGAAGAGACTAAGCCAATGATTGTGGCAGGAAGGACACTATGAGGCAATCCCACTCCATCTAAGTTCATCTATTCATTTTGTCCCTTCTCTCTGCCTATTAGTTGTCATCCATCCTATTACATTTATTAAAATACTGCTCTTCCCTAAGTGTCACTATTTGTATCCTCTACTGGTTAGCCAAGGCAGCACCAATTCCCCTCTTTTTAAACACATTGAGGGTTTTGTTCCAATCCCAATATCATATATGTTATCTTGCATTATAAATGTTCATAATTACATGCATTACATATCAGTAACAGTTCCTTCATATAAACAATAGACATCAACTCTGGTTAACAAAATGAAAGAAAACTTAATGGAAGAATATCAAGGTGGGGCTGGAGTCTCACACAATTAACAGGATGCTGGTACACCAGGCTACAGATCATTATCCAAGAAAATTCAAGAAGTGTAGGCTTTATGAAGCAGGGACCACAGTAACTTTCCAAAAGCTGGAACAGAGAGGTCAGAATATAATTATAGTGATAGTTGTTCTCAAGTCATCCCAGACCCTCCCAATGTCTTAGAAGTGAAGATCCAATTGACAGATTTAGGCCATAGATAGTACCTCCTATATACTAATGTTCCAGAAAAAAAAGGTGACTTGACTCCCTTCAACTTTCTAGAAGGGAGGGAACAGGAAATTATATTGAATTTACACACACAAAGAGGGAGATTTCCAAAAAGGAAACTGATCAGTAGGAAGAAGCATGAATGTTGAACAGCCATCTATTTACTAAACTCTAAGTGGATGATTAGTTTCTGAAGCACAGAGAATAGCCCTTACACTGCTTCATCTGTTAAAAGGATGCTTGGGTGATAGATGGTCCTACATGTGCTAACAGAAAAAAGATATTAATATTTTTGAGATGATGTTAATATTTATTGAAATTGTATAACTAGGCATGCAGTCGTTATTCTGATGACCACTTGAATCAAAACCAGGTATGCAGACCCATCTAGAAGGCTGTTATATAAGACCCGTGATCCATGTACACTGACATTGTGCACAAACTGGAAAGTCCACACATGAGCAGAGAATGTATATAATAATGCTTTTAGTGCAGTATCTATAAAAGGTGCTTAGTCAGTTAGTAGTGGTTTATCATCAGAGTTAAGGCATCTCCACTAGTGCAGAGGGGAGTTTACATTTGCCTTTTTAATTTGCCCTTTACTGATCATCCACCTTTGTCCAAAAACTTCACAGAGGAAAGGTGAAGCCCTATGTTTCAATATCTTTCCATTGTTAAGGTAAGAATCTTTGGTGATTCTTAGGTGATCTAAGTGTTTGGCATTCACTCCAGCCAAAGAATTGGCATATGGCACTATTTTCTTTTTTTATTTATTGACTTGAGAGAGAGAAAGGGAGAGAGGGAGACATCGATTTGTTGTCCACTTATTTATTTATGCATTGGTTGATTCTTGTATGTGCCCTGACTGGGGATGGAACCCCAACCTTGGAGTATCAGGATGGCACTCTAACCAACTGAGCTACCAGGCCAGGGCCTGGGACTATTTTCTTTAGGTTGAAATCTTTATGATGAAGAGTTTAAACAGGGTAAATTAAATGTTAGTAACCACTTAAAAAAATTATACAGTGAGTAATCCTTACCAGCTGCTAAATTAAAGAAAAAAAGTAACAAAAGGAGTTAACAGCAACAAAAACCCAGTCTTTCCTAAATCTAGAAAATTTGATGGAAAGTAAATGCATTCACCAGACTCATTTTGTGTAAGGAATATTTTCAGTGTTCTGTGGCTTTACTTAGTTATGTCCTCATTTCAGAGTTAAATCATACAAATAAAGGGGAAATGACAGTGCCAGGAAACTTGTATCCATCCCCCTTTCCTATGGCTATGCCAGCTGCCAAAGTGCTGACCAAAGTTGAAAGGTCAGCAGTCATCTGTGGCAGATGTGCTTTATTATGATAAACACTTGGATGCTGGAAATGGTTCTGTTAGAAGGTAGTTTATAATTTAGGTGAGAAATAGACATGTGAGGGAGCTTCGCTGCTGGGAACCTTATTTCATATTTGAGTGCAATTAACCAGCTGATAAACAGCCTTTTGTTTTCCATCTGAATGGCCAATGTCCATTCATTTGGGATACTATCTTGTCAAATGGGCAACAATAACAGTAAAGTTTATGTATCTTGGCTCTGTGCTACTCTAAAACCTGTAGTAACCTCTTGCTTTGGAATCAGGAACCTGAACTGAACATGCAAAATAATTACCTTCCAGAATCCACCTGATGGCAAGGCTTATGGAAGATTATCTTGTTTTGAACTGGAAATAAAGACTAAAACTGTCTTTTTATTTCAATGATTCTTTGTTTTAGTATAATCGGAATATACTTGCAAGCCCTAGTAACCTATATTCCACACGCTCTTGTAGCTTAAACCGAAAGATATACATTATCGCATTTGAAAAGACAATCTAAATTTTAAAAAGCATATGACAATCTCTTATTTTCTGAACTGTAGCCATTTTCTAAGCACTTACTGACAATGCTGAGGACTATTGTCTTCACTTGATATTTTACCACAAACTGTACATTTTGCGTCTTCACTTTATTTTTTTCTCACCCATACATTTTCCAGTGTGCCATATTTACCTTTTTCCCCTAAATAATGCCACTTTTTCCTGTTTTTGCTTACTGTAATATTTTCATAAATGGAGATGACAAATGATGTTTTTCTTACAGGGATGATTGAAAAGAAAAGCTGCCTGTATCCTCCTGAGAAGAATGAACGAAGTGACCTGGGCAGCCTTGTAGCCAAGGAACAGATTTCCTGTGTGGTGTCCACAACTCCGGCAAGGTAATTGTTATTGCCACAGAGCCTCTGGTAAAATCTGTGGAAGAATGGAAATTACATGATTAGTTTTTGAGTGTTGACTCAGATATGACTAGATCAGTTTAAGAAGGGAAATCTATGTAGATTTTTATTTATTCCCCCGATAAATATGTATTGAGCACTACTGTGGGCTATTTACTTAAGGATAGAGCTATGAATAATGTATGGAGTCAGTTCCCAAGGACTTAATAATCTAGTATGTTTGGTTGTACTGGTAGTAGTAGTGTAAATAATGTGATGATTGTCAATCATTTTGGTTTTGTTGGGAAAGAATTGTTGGGAAACAAATATATGACCTGGGACCTATACATAGATCACCTGAAAAATCCACACTAGTTCAGTTTCTTAACCTATTTTATCTATGACCACACATTGGCTTAAATGTGATGTAATAATCATTTATGCCTATCACACTTAACCTCACTCACATTTTAATGACCACCAAAGTTCTCAAATGATCTCAAAGGCAAGACATAGAATGGTGAGATCAAACTTTAACCAAATGCAGGAAACTTTTCTCAGCGCCTACTCTGTCTGGGAAAATGCTTCATGCTCTATTAGAATTACGCTCATTAGCATAAAGGACAATTTTCTTGTGGAACATGGGATATGCATATATATATATCTAAATAACATACAATATATGCATATATACACACAGTGCTCTTGCACATTTATACACATACAGATGTCAATCATTGTGGTATATCATATATCAAAAGTGATACTTCGGTACTTCAGTTCTAAATAATAGATCATTGTGGGGTGGGGTTAGTCATAGAGAAAGATCATTATTAAATTCAACATATAAATGAAGTATCTAACTTGTTTTAGTAAAAAAAGATATGTGTGTTTTCAATGAAAATAGAGAAAGGGAAAAGAAACAATATGAGGAATTGATTTGGTGACTAATTTTAGGAAGTGTAATACCCATGCAGCACTTTCATTCCAGCCAAATAATTGGTTTATGGCACAATTTTCTTTAGGTTGAAATCTTTATGACGAAGAATGACTACTTTTGCTATGAATTTATTTTCCAGTAACAATTGCTTTTACAGTATCAATGATTCTTACCTTCTCTTATTTAGCAGTTATACAGCTTACTGTTAACTGTATTTGATAAGTAGTTATTATGAACCATGAAGCGTTTGTTAACTTTTATGTGACTAACCCTGGTCTGGGTTTTACAGAGCAGAGCAGAAATATAAGACATGATCTTTTCCTGCAAGGCTACTCTAATATTATCGGGTAGCTTACTGTCTGGCAGTAGATTTGAAAATACAATTACTGGTAACATGGGAAGGGACATGTGTTGTTGCTATAGGAAAACAGCTTATTTCTAAGGGGGTTGTAGAAACACGAGGAAAATACAGTACCTGGAAGCAGACCCTTGCTTCTGGCCTGTATCTTAGGAAGCTCTGCGCTTTGGAATGCCTTCTACCAAATTTTTAAAGATCCTCTCTGGGGGCTTGGGCTTATGAGGCCCAGGAGTATCATCCAGGCTGTGCCCCCTGAATGTAGATCACGGTATTCTTTCATGGGATTCCGTGAGACTGAGCTTTCAGAACAGTGTGCTGACATGTTGATTTTGGGTGAATCTCATTCACTTTGGACACAGAATGAATTCAGGGCTCTGGGCGACAGAGAGTTAGTTTACTTCTGACCCATGGGCTTGAGTCTTATGTGGGCCATAGGGTCTGGTCTCACCTCTCTGTGTTCAGATCATGTGTTTCTTCTGATCTACAGCATCAGGTGGTGGCAGGGGCAGCAGCAGACACACTTTACTTTATGTCATGCCCCCAAAACTGCTTCTTCCACAGGCTTTGCACTATTGCATGTCAGGCAGATCTCTGGGCATAGCTGCACCTGTTTCCTCTGAGGGCTTTCCAGACTTTGTTCTTGATACTAATAGACGCTTCTGATGAAAGTTCTCTCTTGCCTATGACTGATGTGGCAGTGTACCCTCCTGATTAGTCTTAAGCCTTGCTGGAAATGGAATGGACATTCCTCATATGAATAGAACAATTCTTCCTCCTAGTTTATGGGGAACCTCACATATTCTCCCTACTGGTAGCAGTATGTGGAAGGCAGAGATGTGGTCAACATCGAAAGGTATTATATTCTAGGAATGCAATGATTTTGGCTAAAAATTTTGTGGGAAGGCATGTTTGGAAAGTATGTTATTCTACAGGGTGGAGCAAAAGTAGGTTTACAATTATGAGTGTACAAAATAGTTTATTCTTATATTCTTATTAATTATTATATTATTTTCCATATGAATAACTGTAAAACTGTTCTTGCCCCACTCTGTATAATATTGTTAACCATTGTCACTCAATAAATTTAATTGAAAAAATAAATAAGAAAAGTGAAGATAGATAAAAAAGATTAATTTCTTATGATAATCAATTTTTTTATTTGCTTGATAAATTTTTTAAAGTCTTTATTTTTTTTCACTTCATTTTTTTACTTTCCTCTTTTGAAAGAAAACATAAGGTGTTTGTGATAATTTTAGTTGGACAAATTTCAGGTCTTAATGGTAAAGTAAATAATTTAAAATAAAACTATGGGTAAAATAAGTGGTTTAGTCTAATGTTTCTTCCATTATAAAGTAAATAATTTTTTAGGCACCCAGCTGCCCCACTGATTATTAATAATTTTTGAAGAACCATTTTATTTATTTTAATGTTTGTGTCATAGGTCACATAGACTAGTAAAATGACCAAAAAAAACCCCAAAAAACTTTCTCTGATCTTACTTGATTTTTGTAGTCATCAAAGGGTGTTTGCTTTCAATAGGATTATTATACTACCAGCTTGCTTGCCTTGGGGAATGTCAAATCCAAATTATTTTATGACAGAGATTTTGCCATTTTTAGAGACAGAGTAAGTGAATTAGAAATGACAAAAATCAAATGAGAAATGAAAAAATAATGTTTGTTATTTACTTGTAAATTTCTTATTTTTCAATTAAACATTGGTTTACCCTTGCTGAATGTTCCCATTTGCAGACTTTATTAAAAAAATAGGATGTTTTTATTTCCTGTTAAACATAATTTAGTTTCTTTTAATGCATGTTTGTGCCCAGTGCTTTCTGAAGAGCTTTGTGTTATCTCTGGTATCTAGTATGTACTTATACAGAGTCACTTTCAGTGTGTGTGGCCTGGTTCCTAACAATCTATCGATTCATTGAATTTCCTGAATTTCAGAAAGACACCAATTGATTCTTTATGCTGCCTGGCAGAGCAATTCTTAATTTTTGTCTGCTTCTTTCTAACATCAGTCTTAAGAAGAAAAGGTTTTCCTTACGTTGCCTTGAAGGGTTTACTGAATCATACATCACCAAGAACATTTTAAAGCTTTATTTTGTCTGTTATTTAAAGTGGAAAATGCTGTTCCTTAAGACACTGGCACTCTGTCATTTGCCTCCAGAATATTTCATGGTTCACTGTCAGGGATGCTGCTTTTTCTAGAAGAACATATGGGCCATTTTGGAGATGTTTTCTGTAACATTCAGATGCTGAACATGTAGCCTTTACCTTTTGTCTCTAACAAATAATTTTTCTGGAATTTTAATACCTTATGGATTCTTTGGACTCACTGAAAAGTATATTGGAGCATGATGATGTAAAAGGAGGCTTGCCAGCTGGAAGTAGAAGGGACTAAATTTAATTGAAGCAGAGTTTAGCATCATTAGAATGTATTCCTGTGATTTTATTTTTCTTCCCTGGAATTTTTCTCTCTCCTCCTCTTCTTTCTTCTTGCAATTTCAAATAGTCGCCATAAAAAATTTAAAGTGAGGGAAAACCTCCTCTTGCCCTCTGTGATGTTGATAAATAAGTCATCGGAATGTAGTAGGAGTTAGCACACACCTGAGGATGATTGTGTCATTAAAATTGCATCCAGGCAATCTGGGAATACCTCACCTGAACAGCTCTGTAAACACTCTTCTCACTAAAACACCTGTTTGGTCTGATTGTGCATATTTCAAAGGAATCAAACAAAATGCATTTAAAACAAGCAATTAAAATTAAAGTATGACTACATTCTGAATGGAAGCGCTAATTGCAACTCTAAAAAAGAATAGTTACCCCCTTTTGTACAATATATTGTATTGATGACTAGAACTGGGCAGATTCTAAGGGAAAGAGACTGATTTCTTATCCTACTCTCTATTCGATTATCTCTGTGCTGCTCATTTGGTGAACGACTCATTGATTCACTAAGTTATGAAACTAGCTGGCTCTTAAATGAGAGCTAATCTGAAAATGGTACTATGGTGATAAAGGAAGAATGGGGCAGTAAAAGAAAAAAAATTAATAGCCATGTTCTAAATCTGGAAACCATTAGTGACTCCATAGTCAAGGACCTCAGCATAGAAAGTCTTTGCCCAAGCAAACCTGGGGTCTTTGCAGATCTTGAGGGGTCGAAGAGTTGGGCAGAACAGAGATAGTGAAGGTTGGAGCAAGATAAAAAAAGGAAAATAAAAATAAATGAAAGAACCTGTGTGTCACCATAAGAGGCATGAAATCAGAGATAGATTTTAGAGAATGTGTCCTTTGGGGAAATCCAATGTGAGTATAGTTGTGAGTCTTAACCACTTCAATTAGTTGATTCTCCCTCATGTTGCAAATAAATATATCATCTGTTTGTCATCTTGTTCTTATGCTATGTGTCTCATTTTGCCATTTGGCCATGACAACTAGCATGAGAGGAAGAAGGCACCATCCTCTCTGAACTCAGTTGATGGTTAGTGGCATCCATTGGCTCCCTGAAGATTCCTTTAAAGGAGAGGGAAAAGGAAGCTTGGGAAGAATCCTTACAGGGAAAAGTCTGAAAAGTTAGCAGAATCCCTAATCACCCAGGCCACATGGAATGCTGCAAACGATCACATAGACTCATTCACTCGCATATCAGCGTAGCAGACAGGAGAGACAAAGGAGAAAATGACTAGCTCCCCTCACTTTCTGGAGGCAAAGTCAAGAGAACAAAAGCCAATTTGTTGAGAAAGGTTCAAAGTAGTTGTTTAGTTGTCTGATTGATGATTGGTTAGTATATTTCTTTTTCCCATAGACCACAATGTGATTTTTTTATATTATGACCCACATTATATTAAAATAGCATCTTAGTGTGTTCTCATTAAAGTTGGGTGAGTGAAATACATGTCTTTATGAAATCCCAAATAGATATATCTTAAAAAGAAACTTTGTATGTACTGTAGCCATCTACCTTCCTAACAATTACCTTCCCAGTCTTGATTTCTTTGAGCCATTTGATGATTTCATTTTTATTTACACTGAGACATTGTAACTTTGAGTTAGAATTTACAGTGCAACACATGACAGTGTCTCACTAGAGTGCTTACTAGATATATATAATTATTTATGTATTTTTTATTCTGGAGACACGCTGAATATGTATTATAAGCAACATGTTCCACATTTATCCAAAGGTTCCCAAATCCTGAAATGTATGATATAATAGAACTGAACCAATTTTAAATCCTACTACTCCAGGAAACCCAAGATATTCAGAAAATCAATGCTGTGACATACATACATATCTGCGCCCCCTCTTCCAGAGGCAGAAGGATCCTCAAAATGTGTATTTTGAGAGAGAAAGAATTAGAGGAGTGGAGAGGGCAGACTCTTCTGTATTCAAGTCAGAAAAGCATATCATTATTTAGATTTTTCTCAAAGGGAGTTCAATTTCCAAAAATACAGAGAAATCTTTGATACGATGAAGTCTCATCTAAGACATAATCCTTTGGTATTTCTTATGGTTTTATCTTTCACACTCAAAAGTAGTGCTTTGATGGTGTCAGTGTATTTGCCATATCTCCATCTATCAACAGGCCTCATGCTTGGCTTGTTTATACAAGCCCTGACTTGCAGGAAACATTGGGAGAAAGCCATGACAATTGCAGAGTGAATGTCACCGTGCCTTCTATCATTCCCAGGAGATATGCCCTAAGTCCCCACAGACAGAGGCATCCAATGAGGAAAATAGCATTTACAAAATCTTTTACAAGACATTAAGCCCATACAGTCTTTAAAAAATTCAGTGAATTGTAAGTTTTTATTCTTAAAAGAGTACAAATGATGAATCTTGTTTTTATCTCTAGTAGATACAGACATTTGATCCTTGACAGTCAACTTTTCTTTTTACACACTTTATGGTGATAGTCATCTGCTTTCTCACCTTCACTTCATGCTAGAAAGGTACAACTAATGCTCCTCCGTTCACCTGTAACTTGTGGAAGAAAACTTGAATCCCACCCTGACGCAGGTTTGAGACTTTTTCTTTCTGGGACATGCACAGTCTCTGTGGTACTGGGCCACAGGAGAGCATGACATGTAGTATTGTATCATCATGAAGCTAGTTTTCATATGCATTGTCAAGATATCATGTGCTCTAGGCCATTAGCAAAAATAAACAAAGACCAATCATATAGGTTCTATGTTACTCTACTTAGATGTCACCATCAGAATAATTCTTCTGTCTTCAAAAACATCTTTCCCAGTCTTGTTGTATTGTGTTGTAACATTTTAATAGAGCTCCAGGTACTTTGGTATGAATGCTGACCACAATATAGCCACACTTTATGCTAATACTGTAGCTTACCCCAGAAACCTTCAATCTAAAAGCTATGCAGTAGAACTTGGTTGGATTAAAGTATATGATTCAAGTGTTATATACAAAAGTGCCACTTTTCTCTTTTTATCCACATTTTCCTGTTATTCTGTTATTGTTTATCTACCAAAAAATATATTTTTATTTTGTTTAATTAGTGGTAATTAAAAATCTTAGTTCCATCTTCAGGATCCCATAGGCATATGCTTTTTATATATCCACTCAGACATTTCAACATCCACTAGAATATTTTTCAAATGGCTAAACCAGCTTCCTTTTTGACATGCTTAGAAGAGGCCCTGAGTTTGACTTTTTATGCTTTCAAATGCACTATGAATCATCCTGCCAAACACCTGCCCTTCATGGGAATGATATATTTTATTTACACTCTTAGAAAAAAATCTATGCATGGCCATTATTAATCACTCACACCTTTAAGAATGATCTTACCTTTTAGCTATTCATCAAGATCGGTATCCTTCCTGTTAGAAAGAGACACATCATAACTGATGCACAATCGAACTGTAGATGGGTCCAGGTACATGGCTATTACCAGAATAGATGTCTCTTCATTTTAGGATTATATACAAGTGTGGATGCACGTGCATACACACACACACACACATACACACACACACACACACACACCCTCTGTATGCTGTATCTATTCTGGCAACTCTCTTTAAAATTCTAAAGTGCTAAAACTATGTCAGTTTTCAAATAATACATCACCATGGTATTGAAGAGCAGCATACTATTTCCAAAAGCTGCTCCAACCCTCAGCAAGGCCAGTAAGACATTGGACAACTGGAATTAGCAAAGATTCAAAGACCATAGTCTATGATTTTCATCAAAATCAAGAAAGGGAATAATTGGTAAATAAGTTCTTTCTGACTATGTACCATACTCAAGACTACTTTATAATTGAATCATATCTCCATTTCAAAATTAAGAAAATATTTTTTCTGCCTTTGACAATAACTGTAATGCATACTTTTCATTAGTGAAATATTAAATACATTTACAAAATATGTTTCAAAGCATCTCAGTTTTTGGTGGACATGCTCAAGCATCTCTAAAATGTTGCTTGGACATTACAAAGATGATGCTTAAATCAGCCACAGGAGAAAACAAAACAAGTCCGGGCTTGACATATCTTTGATTTTCCTTTCTTCTTTAGCTACCACAATAAATTTTGCATTGGGATAAGAATGAGAAAAGGTCAAAAGTTTGGATACTTCTAAAAATGTATTAGTTAATATAGCAAAAGGAGGTGGAAAGTGCTGCAGAGTAAGATTCTTATTACAGGACATCTGTCCTCAAATATGCATAACCTTAGAAATATCACCAAACTAAATATATCATGAGAGAGACATTAACTAGACTGGTAGTTCTTTAAAATTACAAGACCAAAAAAACCCAAATACCATTATAGTAAGGCTTTGAATCTTAGAGTTCATAAACTCTGTTTTCAACAGAATGTTTAACTGTCTGGGCATTAAGGAATTACTTAATAGAAAAGAAAATAACTCATGGGGGAAAATGTAGCTGGCAGTAAAGCTGCTTAGGCCCTACTATAGTATAGCAGAAAGGCAAATCATTCTATGCTCACTACAAAACTCTATTCTGAAGGGTTTCTCATTCATTAATTTTCCTCTGCTGGCATGAAAAGCTTCCAAAGAGAAAGGATGGGATAGTGAGAGAGTTGTGAATATCCTTCTCACTGATCTCCTCACTTCGTGGAAGGAAGAGCTGCAAGACACAGGATCTCATCCCAGTTTAGGCTTCTATAGTTAACGCCAAATGCAAAGGAAGGCAGACACATGGAAGAAGTGACTGCTGGTAACAGGGACATATCACCCACCACTAAGTGTCTCAAACACAGAGCAGCAGTCAATCTTTCTCAAGGTGTACATATTTAGTGAATGCTTACAATGTGCCTGGAGTTGTGTGGAATTCCGGTGGGAACATAAAAATGGCAAGTAAAGGTTCCCCTTTTCAAGGAGTTCATAGTCTAGTATATGAGATGCAAGTGAAAATAATATAATGTGACATGAGACATACAGTAGAGAAGAATCCAATTCCACAGAAATACTCTTCAGAAATAAACTTGATGTGGATTTCGCACACATTGTAAAAAAGCTATCCCATATCTTTAAGAAATATTTTCCTGAGAACTCAGTTTTGCCATCTTTTACATTACGCTGCTTTAAAAAGAGGAACCCACTTTTTCTCATACCAAACTAAGAGTCTCATTCATCAGAGCAGCCATGTTCATTATCTCCATGTTTCAGGGAGACAAAGGCAAGACAAAGGGGTGTGTGCCCCTTTAGGATCTGGGTCACTTTAGCTGCTACATCTCAACCATCACCTGCACAAGATGAGCCCAGATTAGTGAGCAAGCAGATGATTAGAGATAAAACCTCTCATCTTGGGATAAATTTAATCCAGGCTGCATGTGCTCTTGGGTCATTTTATAAATATAGTGTTTTAGAGCAGCATTCTCAGAGATCCAGCCGTGCATATCCAGCATCGGAGCTAAAATATTCAAATAGAAATAAAAATAACTCCCCAGAACATCATTGGCATTCATGTTTCCATTGGAGAATAATTACAGAAGTTGGTTTAAAAGCTGAAATAAGAGACATAGAAACATCACCTCTCACCCCACATAGAAATGCTAATGACTCCTTGTATTATAGCCTTAAAGCAAAGGTTCCCAAACCTTCTCTTTCCCAGACTTCTGGTGTCACAATTACTGGCCAGGACCAAACTCTGGAAGGAAACAGAGATTCTGTGGACAGTGAGGAGACCCAACCACATATCTCCGGAGGCAGCAGAATTTAGCCCTGAGGGTTTAATATCTCTAATCCTGTTATTTTCTAATTCTATTACTATAATGTTGAGTTGAATGTATTTCTTTCTTTATCTCTGTGAAATCTCACATATTTCCTGCAATGATGACCTTTGGTGACCTTACAAGTAGTTTTGCTTGTTTAATTCTTAATAAGAATATATACAAAATCCACATGAAATCTCTCTATAGTAACACGCAGTGCATGTCTCCTTATGATGCCTCTTGACAGAGCTGATGAGGCAGTGACTACACATCCAGCTCATGATTTCTTGCCTTTTATTAACCCAACTTATTATTACATCAAAAATCATGGTTTCCACTGTCGACAGATTCAGCACACACATATTCACACTAATGCGTATGTTTATGTGTGTGTGAAATAGCTACACAATGAGTTATTGAGTTGTATATAGAAAAAGTGCTAGGCAACTGCAAATTACAAGGATATAATGCCATCAAGGGGTTTAATGGTGACATCATAAATCACAAGAGCAAAGTATAAATGGACTGTGCTACCCCACAACCCTAAGATGCCATTAGAGCTGTGATTTTAAGTCATCTACTCTCCCCAACCACCATTCCCTCATACATGGATAATGTGTGTGATAATTTCCATCTTCTCTAATTCTAATTTTCCTCATCAACTTCCAACCTTCTCTTCTAAACCCAGAAAGAATCTGTTTCCCCCCCGTGCTACTAGAGCAGCTATATTTAAATGTAACAATGATTGTCCCAAGTTGAAATATAACAATTCTAAAAACCTTGCCGTTCTGGGCTAGGTGTCACACTCATGCAATATGACAGACAGGTGACAACACACCCAAGAATGAAGAGATTTTTCTCCTCTTGGATAACAGTGTGCTCCATGCACCTATTCTCTTTTCCTTGAAGATTAGATCTAATTACATATAGTGCCCACGTTATAAATGCAAACATAGAAATGATTTTATAGTTTTGCTTTTTATCCACATCTGAAATTCCAAGAATCTAAGTAATATTCTAATTTATTTCTTATGTTCTAAATGATTTCCTTTTCTCTCTGATGCTGTCTTAGAAAAGAATATATTAACATAAAATAATAACTGGCCCAAAATTTTGTCCAAATTTAAATATGTCCTAGCAAAGCCAGCCCCGTTCTAATTGCTTTTATGTGTCACTTTAAAGCTAGGAGACCCAACCTCCTGGCAGCTTTGCTTTGGGTCTTAATTAGCCACTTAACTGCAAATTGGTTGGCACCCTAGTCCTTTCATCAGTTATTACCCAAATAGCATCACCAACTTAGGATAAAGAAAAGAAAGATCCCACATGGAGCAGGTCTTTCCATCATCATTGCCCTTTAATACAAAGAGGGGGGTTCCCAACTCTAATTAAGGCTACGTTTTTAATAGGCAATTGGCTTCTTATTTAATTCACTCTCAGTGCAGTGTCTTAAAGGAAAAACAATCACAAGAATGTGTGTACAGTGCTATAGAACTTGCAAAATATTTTCATCTACGTTATTACTCTTACATAGTGTCTGTCTTAGCCATGCATTAATCAATACATTTTTATTGGTTGCCATGATTTAAGATGAAGATTTTGTCTTTATTTGATTTGCCTGCATATCCACTAAAGCTACCTAATAAAATTAACCACGTCAGTCTCCAGTATGTAAAAGGGACTTGGCATCTTTATTTTTTGTTGTTGTTGCAATTCTAGGAAATGAGCAGACTGGTAAGCATCCTATAAGGATAGGTACTTCTTTGCAAAGCAAGGCTAAATGGCTTGTGGGCAGAAGAGTCACCACCTTCAAAAAAGACTTGAGTTAGTTACAAGAGAAAAGGAAAGAATGAAGAAAGAGGGGAGGCTTGGTTCTGTTAATACAGAAATAAGCACACGAGGGAGAAAGGGGCTGTGGATCTAGATCAGACCCCAAAACAAAGGAAGGTGAGGATTCAAAACCAGACCCCAAAACAAAGGAAGGTGAGGATTCAAAACCAATGTAATTTAATAGGTTTAGCATTTTAGGAGAATACCCTCAATTGATGATTTGTATGCAATATAATATATCCTTCATTTTGGCTAGAAAATAAAATAAATAATTACGGTGCCTTTTTAACAATCAAACCTATTTTTAGCCTATCCTTTCAAACTGTTTTCCTTCATTTATGTTGTAACACTTTTTATAAATTTTAAATTTAGGTACTCTATCCTGTTATTTTAAATTAGAAGGAGTTATATTTGGTTATGTAAACTCGAACGTGCCCTGCTTTTTGAAAGCAGAGTACTTGAGACTTTGCAAAGCCCGAAAGTCCTCTGCCCATCACAGCCCAGTGGAGCTGAGAGCCAAGTCTACATACTGACCAAGAGTGAGATTCTTTCAGGCTCTGTGTTCTCGAAAACTGGAAAATAGTGAATTATGTTTATGAGATTCATTTCTAAACTGCACTAGAGCTTATAAAATATTAGTATTTACAATATCCCAGAACAACAAACACAGCGTGGAGGCAGCTGCCTCATCAGAGACAGCCTCGGTGACCTCAGACATTTGTCTATTTATCATGGATTGGGTTTCCTTGGCAAACGGTGCCGTAAGGACGACCAGCACGCCAGTCCAACCCTCCGCTTGACATTGCCACAGACTTTACCCCTCAGGGCCACCTCAGACACTTGGTACTTCTACTTGGTAAGACTGTTCCTTTAAGTTAAACTGTGAATCCCAATGTGGAACAGAGATCAAATGAAGTCAGCTCTTTGATTAAATGCAAAATGAGAGGTGTTTTGAAGAGAACGCTTTTTTTTTCTTTCTATTTTTGCCAATGTAGGCAGTATCTACAATCAAACCAGGAAAGATTTGAAAGGAAAATCATTAGGGACTATTATGCTTTAGCTACCCCCAAACAAACTTGTTCCTGTGAAATATATGAGTTATTAACTCTGGCAACACTAGAGTTCTTTCCCTCCAATATGGGATAATAGAGTATCCTGTTTTTAAATATATTATGCATTTGAATTTGTCCAACCAATTTCCTTTCCCAAAATAAAAATTCAGAAATCTACTGGAATAAGCTGATGATAACATAATTGCTGTGAATTACTCAGTTAGCAAAGAATTTAATTTTTACCTCAAACAAACAAATGAAACACTTTACCTAGTGCCTTTCACATAGTAGACACTGAATAATATGTTTGAATAAACAAAATAGATGAGAACAAATAACTAGTTCTAATGAGAATATTTTTAGCTAATGCTACATGGTTCCGTCTTTGATATCTGAAGAATCTTATGTTAACCACTTCAAAAGGAATAACATTTTATTTTTGTTTAACTACCAGAATAATTCCACAATGCAGCTGCTTACCCACGAAGAACCTTGGATAAAGGAATGTCCACCTGAAATTAATGTGCAGCCAAAATGTAAAAAAATAAAATCTTGGTGTGTCTGAGTGTTTACTAGGGCTTCAGTGTAATAGATATTACCCTAAAAAATAAAATGGACAGTCTCTTCCCCTCTATCTAGGTTGAGTTTATTCTGGCCAAAAACCACATTCCAGAGTTTTTCTAATTTCTTTAGAAAATTGGGTTCGTTTGTGAGCAGCCACAACAGTTGGCCGAGGTCAGCAAGTCAGGATTATAGTGCTTTGAATCTCTTGGGAGTTATAATTTTTATATAAAAATGGAGGTTATTCAGGGTAGTTTTTCTCCCCCAGCTGTTTTTAAGTAGATAGTATGCTGACCACCCAGTGGATAAGACCAGGGTGGGTGGAAGTGGAAGAAACTATTTGACATGACTCAAAATAAAAAAATGCAACGTTCTTAGGGAAAATTCTGTCATGGCAAGAGGCCATGGAATAGTTGTCTTAAACAACTTTTTTTTGTATTCTGGATTATAAACCTACCTCCTATGGTCAGCTCTTAAAAATTAACTAAAAAACAGAAGACAACACTGAGAGGTATGTATTAAGGCATGCCAAGTTCATAGAAGAAAATAGATGAATCCTATCTCTTAAATATTTTTAATTTTTTAACATTCTGTTTTGAATGGTATTGAAATTTCAAAGAATAATTTAATATTGGTTGAGTAAACCTTATGTAAGTTATTCTATCCTCATGGTTTTATAAAGCTGAATTTATAAAATCAAGTTGTATAAATAGACTATTGAGTAGAATTACTATTTCTAAATATTAGAAGTTATAAAAGATTGGAAGATATTATGATTTTATGATTTTGTTTTGCTCATAGGTGAGGCAGTATTTTTTCTTTAAATGACCAATTGAAACCTTAATTAACCCTTGGCTAATATGGTAAATAAAATTTACTTTATCAGAATATCATTAAGAGTAGCTACAGGCTTATTTTTATTACGTTACTTAGAATGTAGGTTTTATGAGATTAAGAAAACAAGCTTATTTGCCACTATATCCTTAGCACCTAAACAGTCCCTGACAAATATTTAACATTAGATAAACTATTTGCTGAATAAATGCACCTAAATCAGTGATTTCTCTAACCAAAGAGATAGACAAACTATGAAACCAAGACAAACGAAAACACACTATACAAACACTGTAAGGCAGAACCACAAGATGTTAATGTTTTAGAAGATTTCCCAGTGATTTTGGTGTTCATCTAATTTTGGTAAACACCATCTATATCCAGCTTGATTCTATGTATTGGAAGCCACAGATGAGCTCACAGATATGGAACTCAATTAAAAATTTTTTTTGAATGTCTTTATAAGAGACACACTCTCTGGTTAACTGAGAGGTCTGTACCATACTCTACCATTGTACACTAATTTCATTTCACCCATAATCTTTACCTGCCTGCTACCTAAAAACATTTGGGTTTGCAAAATATGAATTATAGATGCTGTTAACTCAGTTTTGGGAGAATCTCAATTTATATGAAAACTTTAGCTTGCTATTTGTTTGTATTTTATTTTATAATTCTTACTAAAAATGTAGTGCATTTTTGAGATTAAAAAATAGGAAAACTAAGAAGATTAAACCAGATGCCCTTTAAAATGCCTTCCAACTATGAAATTCTATGAGGCTACTCATAATAAAAATCTCTCATCTCCAATATTGATTTTATGGAGGGAGGTATGCAGAAGACACAAGCAAATGAAGAAGTTTATGCTTTGAAGGCTGGAAAGAGATCTGCTTCAAATGCAGGAATATCATTAGTTATCTCAAAATTTATTATTATTTTTTTAAAAAGGCACTTTGAAAACTGAAATTTACCTCTCTTTCAGGTTACCGGTGTGATAATAGATTAACAAATCTTTTATGGATTGAAGGAATCTTTAAAACTTTTTGATTTGGCCTTTGTTCTTCTCTTCAGCCTCATTCTTAACCATCTCTCCAAACTTTGCTCAAAATACTATCAGGTCTAAAGGTAAGAGAGCTAATGGTCTGTTCACCAAAAAACCAAAAGCTCTCTGAATCCCATCATTTTGGTTGTTTATGGAGACTTCATTACATAGGTGGGGTTAATTAAGTCATTGGCCATTGGCCATCAATTGAACCCCCCCCCCCAGAGGTAAGGGGGTATGGGGATTGAAAATTCTAACCCTCTAATCACAACTGGTTCCTCTGACATATCCTTAGGTGCTTTCTGAAGGTCACCATATTCATATAACAAAAAACATCTTTATCACTCTTATCACTTAGGAAGTTACAAGTGTTTTTATATAAGTAATGTATTTTCTTATTATAACTCACAATATCTCAATATCTCTACTCAAAACTTCCTTATCTCCAATCCTTCAACTTTGTTCCTCTGCTTATGAACAGCTGTTAGAGTGTGCCTGCATGAAGTTGGTCAGAACCCATTCAGAGACAGTTGTGTAATGGACACTGGGACAAGAGACAGGTGAGTCCAAGAGTACTTGAATTGGTGCATGGTCATACATATTTTCAGTGTTTTCACAAAGATGGACTCCTCAGAAGTATCAGTATTTGTGGTTTTTATCATCAGAAGTATGATACTATCAACACTGATAAAGGAGGTTACCTATTCTGAGAAGTTAAAGGAAGCGAATCTTTAGGAACCTTTTAAATAGAGGCAGTTAAAATTTAAATGGCTGTAGTGGTTTGGAAGAGAATGCTTATGGAATGGCTTTTAGGCAAAAAAGGAGACCCAAGAGATGTAGTAAAAGTGAGTAAGTGGCCTGAGAAAATAATGGAGTAAAGACTGAGGCAGGGGAATGACAAATTTTGAAGCACAGTGTGCCATCTACATGGCTTGGGATCTGCTGGAAGACCTTAGCAATTGTGATGGTTAATCATATGTTTCAACTTGACTGGGATACCCAGTTGGTATTATTTCTGTGTGTCTCCGTGAGAATGTCTCTGGAAGAGATTAGCATTTAAATCAGTAGAACGGGGAAAAAAGATCCCCTTACCAATGTGGATTTGCATCAACCAATTGGTTGAGGGACCAAATAGAACAAAAAGGTAGAAAAAAGGGGAATTCTCTCTTTGTTATTGAACTGGACTGTCCATTTTCTCCTGATCTTAAACACTGAATCTCCTGGTTCTCAGGCCTTCCAACTCTAGGACTTACACCCTTCAGACCGGGAATTACATGATCAGCTCCCGTGGTTCTCAGGCCTTCAGACTCAGACCAAATTATACCCCTGACTTTCCTGATTCTCCAGTTTGCAGATAGCAGATCTTGAGACTTCTCAGCCTCTGTAATCATGTGAGCTGATTCCTATAATAATTCTCCTCTTATAGATATCTGTATTTTGCCTATTGATTCTGATTCTCTGGAGAACCCTAATATAAGAGAGTAGAGAGTAGTGACATTTTTAATACTGATATTTTGCAGAGGACTAATTTGCAGCAGTTTTTCTGGGTTGTAAATGCATGCTTTGCTGTAAGAGTTATGAACTTGAAATCTATTGATTGGTGTTTTGATCCTGTCTTTGCCACCTAGAGGATTTTCCCTTAACTGCAAGTGTAAGAGATGGAATAGAAGGTCTTTGAGCCTCTTTCAGGATTGATCATTATACAATTATGATAGTAAATTCAAACCCAACGTTTCTGTGAATATCTAATAGAGGTATTCTTAAAGATGTGGAAGTGTGGGCAGTACTATATAAAACATGAAATAAAATTATTAGGTGTGCAATGTGATAAGATAGCTAAAGGATCAGGCAGCGTATATGTGATGGGGAAGATGATCTTGCAGGTATAAGGGAGAGCTATAAGGAGTTGCATTTTAATATTGTCTAGATAAGGATGTCAGTGAGGAAATGAATGAGAGAGTGAAGAACAGCAGGTAGGCTTGGGTGATATCTGCATGGTGATGTATCTGGTAGCTAGGTTCATGGGAGTAGACAAAGCTGTTAAAAATGTTAATCTAATACTTTTATATTGGAGTCACATGAAGCTTCCTTTACAAGTGAGTTGTATGTTATGAAGCTAAAAGAAAATCTGAAAGAGTGGTTGCATACTAGAATGTAAATGACAACCAAAAAACTGAGTCACTGGGTGAGTGAGGGAATTATGGTATGTAACTGAAGAGAGAAAGAATATACAAGAGTAAGGGTTTAGTCTTGCTAATGTTGAAGTGACATGGCAAAACCAGTGTTTTGTACAGAGATTTATATTAGTGACATATAATATGGCATAGGAGAAAACATAGGCAGGGTTGGACAACATTTTAATATGCAAATTAAAAATAATAAAACTAGAACGTTGTTTTTACTCTTTCTAAAACTGGTATTACTTTGATACAGGAGTAATTCTAACTCTTCTATCAAGGAACTTACTTAATTGTGACCAGAACTGGTCTTCACTTTATGTCTAATAGAATGACTAGCTGTCCTCTGACACCATCTAGTTACTTGCTCCTTCTTTTTATATTTTTGGTGTAATACTATGTGAAAAATATTGCATTTGTGTATGAATTTAGGTTAGGCAGGATTAATCAGAGGAGAATTCAAGCAATGTTTTTGTTCAGAAGATAAGTGTCAATGACGGGATGGCCGATGACTTCAGTATGCAAATATTTTGGCTTTCAGGGAGATAAGATGGATTCCAGCACAAACCACTTCCACCTGCAGAATTTTCTGAATAAAAATATGGTCATGTTGTCTTTGGTCCACTTTCTTTATAAAGACACTCAATTTTCTTTACTTCGCTATAATGGCTCTGAGATGCATTCTTCATGGCTAAGGTTAAGGTGGGGGATGCAGACATAACACCATACTATAAAACTGTAGTTTCCTCCATCTGGATCAACTTCCATGCTACTAGTATCCATATGGGAAATAGCAAAGAAAGAAGAAATATGGCTTTCATTAGATTTGTAAAATATACTGAAATAAAACAGAATAGATTGTCTATCCATTTGTTTATCATTCTGGACAAAGGAATGTGCCAATCACCCAACTATATATCTATATTTCCATATACAATTGAATACTCCTAGATATTTACATCTGGATATGTTGTCCTATGGAAAAGTCTTTAAAAGTGATCTATTGTTTTTATCTGGCTCTTTTCTTCCACAACTATGGCATATTGTAAATTGTCTGGAAGAGTCTTGTTACAATGTTTAGTTCTTTAATCTGATGTCAACCTGGAGGTTAGTTTGACCCATATTAAGTAAGGGTAGAAAAATAGAAAAGAAGACATTGGTGATAAACAGTGTTTAATTCCTTTTTGGAGAAAACAATCAACTCTCTTTCTGTAGGATAAAGCTGAAAATGGCAAAAGCTCACACAAATATACAGTGCTGTAACATTCTCGGGTTAATAAAAACAATTTATATGCAGGGTAGTGAACAAGAGGAAAGTTATGGAAAACATTTCTCATCCAAGGACAGTATACCAGATGTGCTAAGACTTATGGGAGCAATCAGAGGTGACCAGTCTCTGCAGCAGGCCTTATTAAGTTAGACTGTGACCCAGCACCTTCAACTTATTAAGCTGTCTAGAACTTCAGTGATTAAAACCAAAGAAAGGTCAGATACAAACCTTCGGAATGTCCCTGCACTGATATTTCCTTATAGGCAATAGAACATCATGGAGATACTTCTGATGATGCATGGACTTTTAAAAAGTAGACATTTGAACTGCATTTACCCAGAGCTTGAGGGAAACTTTGGTAGATGATACCTCCTCAAGATTTCTCACAAGTTTCAAAACTTTAACCAACATCTAAACAAGTTTCTTTACAAGATAGTTTTGCATGTCATTAGGACTGAGACCAGAGGAACAGATTCATGAGGATCTTAATGTGCTCAGTTAGATCCTAAAGATAAGTGAGAGTTGTAGCTACAGACAGAGGTACTAGGAATAAACTTTTAAAAATGTTACAATTAATTTATGTAAAAGTTAAAATTAAGTTAGCTTAATTAAAGATGTTAAAGATGTAATGCTGCTCTAAGTCATATTTCAGGATTTAAATAATGTATGGGTTTATATAACTCTTTTCTGTCCCTCTCCTTATCCAAATTTATCTATCTCTATGTTATGATACCTGGATATACCACACTCTGAATGCATTATATGTAATGTAGAAGTACAGGAGTATCATGTATATATAAATAAATACTATACATGCATCTAAAATAATGTTAAACGTTGCCCTTCCTGTTGTTTTGGAGTTCAAGCAGAAGTGTTAATTTGATTTGTGCCCAATCCGTTCACATCCAGAAGCAAGTTGCTATATTATCTTTATAGCACATGCAGAGTATGAAGACATTTCTGCAACCTTAGTCTGTTGCTCATCTGTAGGTTATGAAAGAGAAAAAGTGGAAAGGACCGTTTAACTCCCACAATCCTCCCTTCATTATGGTCTTTTCCCTTACCTCTTATCAAGTGAAGAGGGTTGCCTTCAGAAGAAGCATTTGAAGAGTTTTACAATTGCTTGAATCTGAGGGCCATAAGATCTGGCCCCTGCCCCCATAGGGAGAATTCTGAAAGCAGCAGAGTGATGGGGAGAGGGCCTAGCAGAGAGTAAACTGTGACTGCATGTTGTGCAAAGGGCCAATGGGAACTCTGAGGAAGGGAACCTTCCCTGAGTCTTCACATTAGTGACTCCACCATTTCACTGAACCACTTGGTGAAGGGTCACCGCAGGGGCAGAAGTACCATTAACAGAGGTGATGAGGGGAGCTAACTGAAAAAAACTTGTAAAAAACCACAAACCTCCCCACGAGAGGGAGGGCCAGGCATTGTTCATGTTCACTTCTCCTTCCTATTCTAGGATTTCAGGGGGCTGGGGAGAAACTTAAATTTGTATAAATTTGGAGTTAGGTCAGGAACAGAGAGTTACCTCAACCTGGTCCAGAGAAAAATGACTGTCTTAAAATTCATTATGTTTAAGATTATTTAGAACAGCACAGTTGCATCAGGAGTGTGGTTTCCGACTTAGTGGGTGATCTTGCATATGTTGTCTGAGGCTCAGTGGACACAACCCAAGCCCTTTGTGATAAGAAGCGGGTTTAGTCTGGAGTCTGCAAGATCAGCCTATGTATGAAAATCTTGTCATTTTCTCAGCAGCTGCCATGGATGGACTTGAGAAGAATATGGTGACTCAAGTCTGGCTACATGGAGGGAAGTGAATGTGGCAAGAACTTTGCCTTTTATACTGAATTAAGGATGAAAATGAACATTGACAATGAGATTTATTTATTTATTTTTTTATATCTTTATTTCAGAGAGAGGAAAGGAGAGGGAGAGAGAGACAGACAGAAACATCAATGATGAGTCATTGGGAATTAAGCCCGCAGCCCGGGCACGTGCCTTGACTGGGAATCAAACCTCGATCTCCTGGATCTTAGGTCGATGCTCAACCGCTGAGCCATGTCCGGCCGGGCGACAATGAGATTTAAAGCAAGAATTTGGGCCAATAGCATCAGAACACACAAATAAAATGCTTGCATTTTAACCTGTGAAAAAATTAGATCAACTACCATAATATGCCAAAACTTAAAGAAAACATAAAAATAAAAACTACATGGTTCAATGTGAAACTAAGTAGAAATATATATGAGAGTAAGTTTTCTCCAATGAAACAGACTATACTCATCAGACAACATTCCCTTTTATATGCCCTCTGTAGTTTCAAGAGCTAAATTTCTGAGTTATTTTTTAAAAATAAAGCAACTGGCAATTAAAAATAATAACTTTAATTGACCTTAAAATTATGAAATTAATGCAAGTTTCACTGTAGACCTTATGAAATATAAAGGAAGGCATATTAAGGGAAATAAAATTTGCAACACCCAGGGAGAGTCATTATTAATTTTGGTGTGTTTGTGTATACACACGCGCACACACACACACACACACACAGATGCATCTGAACTATACAGGCAGTAGTGCATTCTGTTTGGCTCTTTGTGCCATCAATTTTCTGTATATTTCCCCAAATCTTTTCTTATTCATTGAAACACAATGTTTAATGTCTTCATATTATTACTTCACCTGGCTGTCCCGTACCTAATATACTCATTAGTACACTAGTGGATATTTAGGCTTTTCCATTTTTCTATTAGAGGGAACTCTGTACTGAGGATCCACGTGCATACTCTTTTTTGGTGAATATCCTATTCCTTCATAAAAAGTAGAAGTACTGGATCAAAGGGCATACACAATTTACATTTTTGATACATATTGCCAAATTATTTACAAAAACTAACGGGCAAAGTGCTATCTCATGTATTTTCTTTTTCCCCTTATTTACTTATTTATCTTTATTGTTGAAAGCATTACATATATCCCCCTTTTTTTCCTATTAAACCCCTCCTGCCCCCCCACCAGGCCTTCACCACACTATTATCTATGTCCATGGATTATGTGTACATGAATATAAATTCTTTGGTTAATCTCTCCCCACCCACCCACCCCCACCTTCTCTCTGAGATTCCTCAGTCTGTTATTTTGTTCATTAGATTCCACATATGAGTGAGACCATGTGATACTTGTCTTTCTCTGCCTGGCTTATTTCGCTTAGCACAATATTCTCTAGATCATTCCATGCTGTCCCAAAGGGTAAGAGATCCTTCCCTTCCCTTTCCTTTCCCTTCCTTTCCCTTCCTTTCCTTTCCTTTCCTTTCCTTTCCTTTCCTTTCCTTTCCTTTCCTTTCCTTTCCTTTCCTTTCCTTTCCTTTCCTTTCCTTTCCTTTCCTTTCCTTTCCTTTCCTTTCCTTTCCTTTCCTTCCCTTCCCTTCCCTTCCCTTCCCTTCCCTTCCCTTCCCTTCCCTTCCCTTCCCTTCCCTTCCCTTCCCTTCCCTTCCCTTCCCTTCCCTTCCCTTCCCTTCCCTTCCCTTCCCTTTTCTTTTTTTCTTGTCTTTTCGTCTTTTTCCTTCTTTTAAAATCCTCATCTGAGGATATTTTTTCCATTGCTTTTCAGAGAGAGTGGATGGGAGGGAGGGGAAGGGAGAGAGAGAGAAACATGATGTGAGAGAGACATATCGACTTGTTGCCTCCCCAATGCACCCTTACCAAAGGGCAAGGAGCGAATCTGCAACCCAGGTACCATGTCCTTGACCAGAAATCAAACCCATGACCCTCGGTGTGAGGGTTCAGTGTTCTAACCACTGAGTAACACTGACCAGGGCTGCTTTTATTATTTATGCATTTAAAGTTTTATTTTTCTGCAGCAAGAACTTATGTATTGGGTTATAATATCTCTTTACATATTAAGAATTCTCAGAATGAGTGTGCCAGGTGTGAGTAACATGAAAGAAAAAATACTTGCATTCACAGCTTATTTTAGCATTCCAAGACAGAACATAAATAAACAAACAAGGAGACAAGACATTTGTTTGTTGCAGGCCAAAGCTACTTTTTGCATCTGACCTTTTAGATAGCAATAGGGCTAGTAGAATAGAAAAGAGTGATGCCTTAGCTAATCTGGCCAGAGAATGATAAGGTGTTCCAGTTTCTCAAAGCTTTTTTTCTTTAATATATGCATCATACATAATTTTACAATTTTACTTATTTAGGTCTTGCCCACTTCTTGTCAAATGTCTTCCTTTGTATTTTGTATTTTTGTTGTTATTATGCATGGGACCTCTCTTTGCATTAGGTTTCCTAATTGGCTATAGCAGGTGACTGACTCTTTTAATTATGTCTATATAATTGGAGCAATGGTGCCAATGTTAGCATCAGAGTGAACCAATTACCACAGGGCACTACTCAAATTTCCTGTGATTGAGCCCCCAAGATTTTATCTTCCTAAATTCCTAAGCTCCCACTCAGTGTGGAGTGTCAGAGTTAGAACCTCATGATGATCAAAAAGCTTAGCCGTTTAAAAAGTCTTTATGTCTATTGGTAGTTTATGTTTTGACATTATACTGTGAAACCTGTCAAATACTTTAATTTGTGTGTCATGCATCTAGTGAAGTTTAAGAAACTTTAAAAAGGTATTTAAAAGTTCAAAAACCCACTTAATATTACCCAAGATGTATTTCCATTTTTGAACTTATTTTCTTACAGATTTTTCTTTAAAGAAGAAGAAAAGTTTGATTCATTTTGGCTGCATAATGTTGAACGAGATCAAGAAGCTACCTGTGCTTTGGGACTTCACACTTGACCAGGGAAGATCTGGATGGCTGTATGAAGGAGCTTGAGTGGCTGTTACTATGGGAACAATGTCCAGGAAAGATCTGTCTTCCTATCTTGCTGAGCGTCTACCTGTGTACTTCCATGGTGCTAATTGTTATGTGAGGGACCTGATCAATCACATTATCCCAGGGACGACATAGGAATCAAGAAGAAACGTTCTCAGATATTTCTCCTAAAGTTCTGTCTATGGTTTGCAGTAAGCTTTGGCATTTTTTTTCTCTCCCAGGCATTCAAATATCAATTACAATGTTGCATTAATATAATGCATTAATATTTTTGGTCTAATTATTTTTTTCCTACTAAATTTGAAGACTGAATGCTTTGTGTTTTGGGATCAAGCCTATATGTTATTCTTATATTTTTCACAGACTTAGCTGAAAAAAGTTTAATGTAACAACGAGAGAATATTGATGCCATGAGTTTCTATTCTCTGTACACTAGAGATTTAACTTAAGGATAGGGATCCATGCTTGCTTTCCAATGGCCAGTCCCAAACCATCACCACCAAGTACTCCCACACATACAAATAGCTTCCTTCTGAATGTTCCCTTATCATTTCACACTTGACTATCATTGTGCTCAGGATCATGATTTAAAATTATTTACCTGAGTTTTCTTTACTGTATTAAACTCCAAACTTCAGGATAGGGCAAGCATATGTTAATTGCTTATTGAGCGAAATGATAATTCATTGAATAATCCTTTTATTTTGTTCTCACATTATTTCTGAACTTGATCAACATTAGAGTCTGCCAAATGCTTTTATAAACTATTTAGCTCTATATTAAGTTACTAAAACATAAACTATTTTCTGTTAAAAAATGGTTGTTTTCACTGTGCTTCTCTTCAACTTATGGGGTAAATTCATGTTTGGTTTGATGAGTAAGTGTATTTAGACATTTATCTGGCATGCTTGAATAAATTCCTCTAAGATGATAGATCAGTTTACTGTTTTAAGTAATAATATAGCATGTGGAATTTACTCTGACAGCTTCTAGCAGCAGCAATAGCTAACACTCATATAGCATTTACTAGGTGCCAGGCTAGTAGCTAACTTAAAACTACTTGCCAGGCATGATTTGAGGACTTTACATATATTAATTTGTTTAATATTCTCATTAGCACTGGGAGATTACCATTACTATTCTCATTTTATATGTAAGAAAACTGAAGCTAGAAGAAGTTAAGTGAATACCCAAGGTCATATAGCTGGTAAGGGGTAGAATTAGCTTTAGAAACTGGGCCATCTGGCTTCACAGCCTACAAACCTGACTATTATGCTGAAGACTCTTCAAAGACTTTGCTCTTTTAGGTCACATTTAAAACATGACCCTGAGGAGAAAAAAATATTAAGTGGTAAAGATAGAATTACAGAAATGTAACCTACCTTGAAATCAACATTAGCCCAAGAGAATTTTATTGATGGCCATAAACTGCGAGAATATGAATCATATGCTCACACCCTAAGCAAAAATTTTGAGATGAAAAGTAGCACACAGAGTGCCCATTGCAGTCTGTTATGGCAAAACCTAATCCAAAATCTTTAAACATACAACACTGTAGGATCTGCAGTGATTTTTACATAAAAGTGTGTGTGTTGTTTTTTTCTTTCTTTCAGGCAAGACTAATTAATTAGTTAAGAAAGACTGTCCACCTGGGTTTTCACTCCTCTTCACACTTCCAAATCGCCCTGAATCTTGGCTATGAGAAAGGGGTACCTGCGCCTGCCAGCCCATCCTTTGTGCCTCTCAGTTTATCCCCTGCCATCTGTCTGACAACATTGCCACCTCTCACCTAAAACTCGGGCCCTTCATCCTCGCCCTCAGTTTTTAGTCAACCTCACTAGCATGCTCATACTTTCAAAGTCACTTCAACTCCTGATTCCATCTGGTAGAAAAAAATGACATTTTAAAGCATTTTAGTAAATAAATTAGAACATAAAAATAATTTTACCCATATTGACATAAAGATAATATAGAGAATAAAGCAAAGTAGGAATTGCTTAAAAGGGTGGTAGGAAGAATCTTCTTAAATGCCAGCTATGTTTATCAGAAATGTACCTTCCCTCAGGTATTGTCTGCAAGACCATATTGCTATTCCTGAAGGGATACCACCAAATAGTACCTGATATTGTATTACATTAATGTAAATTGGTATCAACTTAGAAGGAGCTAATGTTTCTTGAGTGTTTACTTTGTATGATATGTGCCTTACATGTATTATTTCACTTAATCTTCACAAGTCATGCTCAGGTAGGTGTTACCAACCCTTTTCACAGATCTGAAGAAACCTAGAAATATTACAAAATATTTCTCCAAAGTCTCAAAGGCAGTAGTTTGCAGAGGTGGGATATGATATTAGTCTTTTCTGAATCCAAATTTCAAACCCCTTCAACAATACCATGATTAAAAAAAAGAAGACAAATTTGAAAGAGGGACTAGAGAAGCAGCTAGGGACAATGCCTAGAGAAGACAGGCACTCAGCTGGGAGATCCGGTGAAGCCAGAGGGTAAAATGAAATCTAAGACAGTCTCTGAATATTGACAAAAGAGTGATGCCCTGGTTGGGTAGCTCAGTTGATTAGAGCAATGTCCTGATACACCAAGGTCTCGGGTTCAATCCCTGGTCAGGGCACATACAAGAATCAATCAATGAATGTATAAATAAGTGGAACAACAAATCAATGTTTCTCTTTTCCTCCTTCTAAAACAAAGTAATTAAATTTTTTTTTTTTTTTTTTTTCAGAATGAAAAGGTTCTGGGAATCTCAAGAATGTTCTCTCTTTTGCAGTATTTCTGGAAGCTTGCTGTTAATGGCAGATGAGAGTGAGAGACTAGAAAATACTTTAAAGAAGATGTTGGAGGGAGGAAACCCCAGCTTTCAAGACTTTTTTGCCATGTTTATATGTATTAGGTTCCAACTTCTTAAATTCATGCTCCAATTTTTAAAGGTAGTCTTTTAAAAGCATTGTTTACTACCAAATGAAAGATAGTGAAGAGGGTGCTGATAGAAACAGAGGAGAGATTGTCTGAGATACTAGAAAGGGGGAATGCACAGGATTTAATATCTCTTTGAGTTTGAGGAAAAGGGGACACTGCAATCAGAAAGGCCCAAAGTTATGACACTGGATGATCTGAGAAGGGTGTTGGGCTTAGTGTATGGTGCTTGTAAGGCATCTTTGTAGCGATGATCAGAAGGAAATGTTGAGATGAGAGAAAGCTTGTGATGTAACTGATGGTCAACATGCAGATTTGTTTAGAAATGATAGTTAAAGCTAGTCTATTACAGGTGGTTTTACATGGAAGGAACATACAGGGATAGAAACTGGAAACTTCTGTTTGGGGGAGCAGAATGAGAAATAACAGTCTTAAAAAAAATCCTAAAATGAACAATTTGAGAAAACAGCATCATGGAAGGCACTGGAGAAGAGCTATGATGTAAAGGATCAGAGCAGTTCAAGATAGGATGGAAGATTGTGCATATATGCATATAAATTCTTTGGTTACTCTCTCCCCCTCTACCCACCCACCCTCCTCCATCCCTCTGACATTTGTCAGTCTGATCTATGCTTCCATGTCATTGATTCTATTCTGTTCATCAGTTTATTAAGTTCTTTAGATTCCACATATAAGTGAGATCATGTGATGTTTGTCTTTCTCTGCCTGGCTTATTTCACTTAGCATAATATTCTCCAGGTCCATCCATACTGTCCCAAAGGGTACAAGGTCCTTCTTTACAGCTGCATAGTATTCCATGGTGTATATGTTCCACACCTTTTTTACCCACTCATCTACTGATCATATATGCACAACCCAAGGACATGGACAATGGTGGGGAGAGGGACTGGGGAGGGGGATGGGACGGGGTGGAATTAGTCATTGGGGAGAAAAAGGGACATCTGTAATATTTTAAACAAAAATAAACAAAACAAAATAAAACAAAAAAAGAAGTAGGCTTAGACACTTTGTAAAGTATATGATTGTCTAACCACTATGCTGTACATCTGAAACTAATACAAAATAATATTGAATATAAACTGTAATTGAAAAATAAAATTTAAAAAGAAGTAAGCTTAGATAAAAAAAATAAATTAATTTTAAAAAAGATAGGATGGAAGAAAAACATCTTAGATTTGGCAGATCATTACATCTCTGAGAGAGCAAGGTACTTGACCAATGGAGCAAGTGCAAAGAGAAAAAATTAGGAAATGGAGGCTCCTTTTCTGAGAATGATATTTTGAGGAATCTACTAGTAAAAGGGAACATCGGCAGGGCAGTGGTGTGATGGGAGCAGGCACATTAGCATATTTTCAGTCTTAGATTTGAGGGAAAGGATCTAGGAGAGGGAAGGAGAAAGAGAGAGAGAGAAAGAGAGAGAGAGAGGAGAAAAGATACATGACTATGGGACAAGCTCTCAAAGGATGAAGAAGAGATGAAATGGGGTCACAATTAAGTAAACCCTAAAATTACTTTATCTGCAATAGGAGGGAGAGAGGAGAAGGTGGGTGAAAAAGCTAAGAGTTCTGGAGAGAAATGGAGAGATGTTGAAGAAGTTCATTTCTACTGGTCTTGATGGCACTTAAATAGAAGGTGAGATTATTTGTATATAAGTATGAGTTGGGGTTCTGTTCTTAAGGGCATGAAACAACCTTATGCAAATGTAGCCACTTTAAAGACAAATTAAATCATTGACTAGCAGCAGTGAGCTGCTTTCTGCTGAGTTTATGATGGAGCCAGTTATTTTGTTACAGAGCTCTGTCCGGTATAACTTGAGAATTCAAGAGCAGTAACATGCCTTCAAGGTTTAGTTGGGGTAGGGAATTAGCAAACCTCTTGCTTCCTACTGCTGCTCCAAAACTGTTTTCAGTACCTTCAAAAACTCAGCAAACTATTTTCTTTGTTGTTCTTGTCTACCAAGTTTCATGACCCTTATCTGCTTCTGTGATTTTAATACATGAATCATACTCTTTCTTTCCTTACACCTTGACATCATCTCCCCATTATTTCATGATGCACATCAATAAGGTCATTGTTTCAAAGTCCCTTGACTTCCTTAGCTCTTTTAACTACATCTCATTTCACCTAAGCAACCTACAAACACACCTACATTTCACAAGCCATTGTCGTTTTTCAGAGCTCCTTCTCTACCATGAACTTGAGCTGTAGTTTCAGATTTAAGAATCTTAATTAGTAAGTAAAAATATACTTTAATTTGAAGGCAAAATGGCATATATTTTAAGCTGAAAAATAAAAATTATTCTGTAAGATGGATCCTCCTACATTCAGAATTCAAATGCATTCTTTTTCTCCAAAGGACAATATGTAAGTATGCTGATTAGTGAATATAACTGAATGTGTCTACTTTCTAAAATGTCCCCTTGAATTTTAGTATGGAGAGTGCATTATCCATTAAATAATGGTCACCATTAAATGAGTATCTACACTACCATATGTATTCAATGCACATTCTACCAACTCCTCATAGCAATATTTCAGAAATACCAAAGTCATCTAGCTAACCATTACCATAATTATTATTAGTACAGTGGTCTGACTCCAAAATCTAGGATTCTACACCACAGTTCTCATATATGGAACATTCCACATATTACTTTGAAAGTGTTTTTAAAACACAGTGTAAATATTTCTAGAAGTATACTGATCTTTGAGAACTTAAAGTTGATATAAATTGAATGGTATAGAATGACTATTTTTACTGAAAACAGGGCCTGCAGTTGTTCAGTTAGAATTCCAGCTATGTCACTTACTAGCTAAGGGATCTTGAGAATTTAAGCCAAACTTTTGGTCTCAGTTTCTCTATCTATAAAATAGAAAAAAAATAAGATCACACATATAACATCAAGTTGTTAAAACAATTATATCGGGTAATATATACAAAGTGCTTAGTATACCCACTATATTTAAAATTATTATTATTTATTGTCTAGATGGCAAAAGGGAAAAAGAAAAGATTCTGATATTCTGGTGTCAACATCACACAGCTCCAGTTCCCATCCTGGATATTTCTTCAGTGTATTGGATTTCAGAGCCATGGTTGGGAGGCTGGCTGCTTCAGCTCCCACGCATGTGGCCACCAGAGGAGCTTCCATGCCTGTCTCCCGCCCTCATAATGAGTCCCCGGTGGCGCTCTCTTAGGAACTGGGCTGTCATCCTCAAGTTGCCACTCGCTGATTTTGGCAGCACTGTTTCTGGTGATGTGTTTGTTAGGGGGGTTATTTGCTAATACCTAATGTAGTATCACCAGTAAGATTCTGGAAAATGAGCTTGCTTTGCTAATGTAAAGGCTGTGGAACCTGTGGGATTGGGGTGCATAGTAATGACTAAGTCCCGTTCCGGACCACCTGTCTGTGACAAAGGGCTGGGGAGCTGAGACATCCCTGAGATACACTCTGCATGGGAAAAGAAGAAGGAAATAAACATGCCTCTCTGACGCAGATTTCCTTCTGATTCAGTGACAGTTTACCCCCCAGGGGCTCACAGCCTGGCAATATTTTTGGAATGAGTGTTTTTCTTGTCTCACGTTATCACCAGATTAGAACTAACACCTTAACTAAGGTGTACAGTTTATCATGAAGGTTAAAACCAGTGTAAAGTGGTGAATTGGGGGAAATTGCCTACAGCTTTATGAAGTTTATAACTAAAAATCTTCATATCAGTGGTTTTCAAAAAAGAAAAAGATAAAAAGAGATTCATCAGAATCACATATGTAATTTGTTAATAACTCAAATACTTGTCCCTATCCCTCGAGATCCTGATTCACTCGGCCTGAGGAGGTGCCTAGAAATCTGTGTTTTAATATGTAAACTAGTCAGTGCTAAAGCAGGTGGTCTTAAGGAAAAACCTTATGAAGCTCTGACAGACTTTCTAGAGATTTATAGTTTCATCTTTAGCTGCTACCTTGGCTCTGTTGTAGTCAGACAATAAGATGCCCATGAAAAGTCCTTCCAAGTTTTCTATTCTCTTTCCATGTATGGATTCTCGTTCACATTTCCATCTGTTGATTCAATCACTCATTTGGTTTTTACATTGAACTGCTGGAGGCTTTGCATTTCCCCTCTAGATCTACTCTCCACCTGTTCGACTTGCCTTGTGTCCCTGAGGTCAGACTCTAAGGACTGCATCAGTCAGCGTCCCTTGCCTTCGGGAGGCCAGTGGAGAGTAAAGTCAGGGCATGTATTTTTCTGTGCTCCCTTCTCAGAGAAGTGAGGCAGTGGCTGAATTCTTCTCAAGCATTTAATAGGGGGCATCGCAGCTCTGACTCATGCCAGATTCTGGCCACTGCCCTCTTTTCTTGCCCCATCAGACTCGGAAGACTAACAGCTTCTTAAGACTGTCTAACTCAGGGTGCTTCACTCTCCCTTGTTGATTTCATGTAACTCTATTCATACCTTGTAAGAACCCTGTGGTTAACCTCTCTTCAGTTACTCCTTTTGAGTGTGCCATGCTTTTCCAAGGGCACCTGACCAACATATTAAGTAGCTTTGTATCAGCTTCTGAGAAAGTCTTGGAAAATAAAGCATAGTAAAAAGTATTTATTCTGATTTGGGATAGGTACTATGGTAGAAGTATATACAGAGTGATAAGGGATCTAGTGGAGGGAAAAAGGAATCTGTCCTGGCATTGGGAAAAACTTATTAATGAGACTGTAGGTGCCTGCATATTGCTTAGAAAAGCAGGAGGAGCAATTGCAAAGAGTTCCCTGAGCACTGATCGCCACCACACTACTGCAAGCCACTGTCATCTCTCACCAGGGTTAATGCTATGGTTTCCCTTCCTTCTTTCTCACTCTCCTCCAGTTCATTCCCCCCACAGCAGATGAGTGATCTTTATAAAATACAAAGAGAATAATGTCAATGCATATGTATTTATAAATAAAAAATATTGATAAGTTCTTTGTAGCCAAAACCTAGAATGCATAAGAGGTAGTGTTAGTGGTGGTGGAAAATAATGATAGACATATGTTCTAAATAAGGACCTGCAAATACTGCAAAATTATGGAAGACTTTACAATAGAGGAGTGACATAATCAAATCTTTATTTCAGAAACTCTGGAAGCAGTATGAAAAATGAACTATAAGAAGAAATGACTAGAGGAAGGAAATCTTATAGGAGTCTCCTTTTACAGGATTCTCATTGATCTTGTAAAAGTGATTGTTAGCCATTGGCAATATTCTTTTTTTTTTTTTTTTAAACATATCTTTATTGATTTCAGAGAGAGGAAAGGGGGGGGGAGAGATAGAAACATCAATGATGAGAGAGTCATTGATCGGCTGCCTAGCCCGCAACCCGGGCATGTGCTCTGACAGGGAATCGAACCCCGATCGCCTGGATCCTAGGTCGATGCTCAACCGCTGAGCCACGGCCGGGTGGCAACATTCTATGAAACAGATTTTTTTCCACAAATGATCACACAGTAAAAAAATTAAAATCCCTAGTGATAATTCACACCAAAGATTTCACAATTACCTAGGCCTTTTGTCCTGAGATAACATAAAATTCTAAATTGCTTTAATGTTCAATTACAGAGAAATATTTGCCATAAAAGAATATTCAAACTCAAAATTTTCTTAGCAATTTCATAATTATACCTTAAATCTATTTTTGGTGGGTTTTTTAAGGAATTTTTCTTATACTTTTTCTCAAACATACATTATTAAATTAATTTTCTTATTTCCTAATAAATTCTGGCATGTTGTGACCTGAACATAAAATATTGAGCATGAGTTATTCCTGAACACATTTGATTATTTACTTAAAAAATAAACAGGGAGGAAGTGTCTATAAATTTACTTTTAATATAATGGAAAATATATTCTCTGTCAAAATTTTTTCTTGAGTAAATCTGATTTTATATAATTAAGAACTCAAGTGCAAAGTTAGAGGAAGCGATAAAGGGTGAAACAAAATTGAAGTGGTCTGATCATGTGCTAAAAAATCATATTATAAAAAATCTTTTCTCATGTGAAACTTTCATTTTTTATTTGTATGTGGTTTTTAAAAGTAGCTTTATTAACATATACTTGACATAATATAAACTGAATATATTTAAGGTAAAAAGCTTGAAAAGTTTTCACCCCTGTATATACTCATTAAACTATCATTATAATCAAAATTATAAACATATCCATCACCCCTAAAAGTCTCCTCATGTCCCCTTATAATTCCTTGCCTTATATTGACCCCACAAAAACACTAATCTGGGCTGTGTCACAGTAGATTAGTTTACATATTATATAATTTAATATAAATAGAATCATACAGTATTTTTTGTTCACTTCTTTTATTAGCATATTATTTTCAGATTCACTTATGGTGCGAAGGAGTATTTCACTACTTTTTGTGGGAAAGTAGTATTTCTTATTGATATACTAGGGTTTCTTTATCCTTTCATATGTTGATGAAAATTTAAGCTGTTTCCATTTTTGGATCATTACAAATAAAACTTATGCAGATGTGTATACAAGTCTCTGTGTGAACATATACTTTATTTCTCTCAGATGAACACTAGGATTGGAATGGCCGGATCATATGGTAGGTTGTTTGTTTTTTAACTTTTTGTTGCATTACAAATTGTTTTTCAGAGTGATCGTATTGTTTAAATTCCTACCAACAGTGTGGGAGAGTCTCAGTTCCTACACATTACTGCCAACACTTGTAGTCAATCCCCTGCCTCTTCTTTGGGAACGCCAATTAGATGCATATCAGGTGATTTAAAGTTGTCCCATTGCTTACTGATACTCTGTTCAGTTTTTAAAATATTTTTCTCATCTCTGTAAGTTTGATTCAGTTATTTTTAGACCTTTATATCTCCACTTAACTTTTTGAGTACATTATACTAAACTGTTTTAATGTCCTGTTAATTTTAACATGCTTTAATTTTAACATGTATTGTTTATTTTCCTGTTTATGGGTCTTATTTTCTTTCTTCTTTGCATGATTGGTATTATTATTTTAGCATATAATTGTTTGTAGTATTTTTTATCCACTCATCTACTGATGGGCACTTGGGCTGTTTCCAGATTTTGCTATTGTAAACTGTGCTGCTATGAACATAGGAGTGCATATATTCTTTCTGGTTAGTATTTCAGGATTCTGCAAATTAAAACCACAATGAGGTATCAATTCACACCTGTCAGAACAACTACCATCAACAAATGACCGGTGCTGGGGAGGCTGTGGAGAAAGGGGAACCTTGGTACACTGCTGGTGGGAATGGAGACTGGTGCAGCCACTATGGGAAACAGTATGGAGTTTCCTCAAAAAATGGAGCTGCCTTTTGACCCAGTGATCCCACATGTTTGTAGTATTTTTTTAAAAAAAATATCTTTATTGATTTCAGAGAGAGGAAGAGAGAGAGAGAAACATCAATGATGAGAGTCATTGAACGGCTGCCTCTTGCACACTCCCTGCTGGGGATGGAGCCCACACGGGGCATGTGCCCTGACCGGGAATCAAACCGTGATCTCTTGGATTGTAGGAAAAGGCCAGCAAACAACAAACAAACTGAAGGAGTTGGGTAGCAAGCCTCCCCAGAATCGCAGAAATCCCCTTGAAAACGAGGGAGACATTCCTGCCAGGAACTGAAAACAGATCCTTATCTTTCTGGGAAGCTTGCCCCCAGGAGAGTCATGGCCTTAAGAACAAATGTGAAGCATTAGCACCAAACACAGCCATTCTTCTTGCGCATTTTATGGTTTCTACTGATCATTATCTTTCACACCTGCCTTTCTGTAGCTCACAATAAAAATCGGATGGTGAGGAGGGTTGTTGCAGCTCCTCCAGAGCCTCAGCCCTCTGCATCTCCACCTAAATTCTACCTTCTCCATGTCTCGAGTTTTCTTCGCGTCCCGCGAGCACAACACTGGATCCTAGGTCACCGCTGAGCCAAGCCAGGTGGGCCGTGTGTTTTTTAAATGATTCTTTGTATTTCTGTGGTGTCAGTTGTAACTTCTCTTTCATTTATGATTTTATTTATTTGGGTTCTCTCCTTTTTTGGATGAGTTTAGTTCAAGGTTTGAAGAAGTGGCCTTACGTAGATGTGACCTCTGGGTAGACTGTGTGCCCTGAGATTTTGGCAGGAGCCCACCAGGTGCCTAAGCATCTGAGACACCGACCATCAAGCAGGCGGGAGTGGCTCCAGGTGGGGACGCCAGGTACATATAGTAATGTCCTGTGATCCTCCTGCTCCCTCTGTTTGGGGCTGAAATGGGCTCAGGCAACGTGTCCAGGAACATGCTGCCACCTTGCACGTTGGCCAGAGCCCTCACCGACCCTGTGGAAATGGAGGGGGACATGAAGAATAGTGCTTCCCAGCCCCTGCGAGAATTTCTACAGTCCCGGAGAGGCCCCTGGCCCCCGGCCTTCTCCATGCAGCCTCCTTCAGCTGTGTTGTCCTAAAGCGGTCTTGTGTGGAGGCGACCTTGGTGCAGGCTCTAGGCACCTGGTAGTTTGGAAGAGCCGCTGGGAACAGAGCAGGTGCCTACTGCGTCCGGGGCACTAGCTGGCCAGGCTGGAGCAGCCTCGGCAGGGAGGCCCAGGGGCTGCTTTCTCCCCTTGCTGGGAGGCAGTGGGCTCCAGCACAGTAGCTGGGAGTGCACTGTGGTGCTCTTGCAGGTAGGCCACAGCGCCCAAAGAGAGCCCCAGCCTGTAAAGCAAGGGGAGTGTAAACGGTGCTCCCTGGCTCCTCCCGCCCCAGAGAGGTCCTGCAGCTCCTGGAAAGTTCCCGCGGCTTCCCAGCTTCTCCATCTGGTTTCCTTCTCTTGTCGGTTGTTTCAGTGATGTTCATTCCCCTCTCAGTGGTTTCAGCTGGGTAATTGCTTATATATGTGTCTTCGAGTTTGCTTATGGGAGGGGCGAGTCCAGCATTCTATGGCGCTGCCACCTTGGACCTTCCCCTGGTATTTTTATTAGATGCCAGATACTGTTAATTTTACTTTGTTGGGTGCTGGATATTTTACGTATTTCTATAAGCATTCTTGTGACTTGTTTTGTGATGCAGTTAGGTTATTTAGAAACAGTTTGATTCTTTGGGGTCTTTCTTTTAAGATTTACTAGCCCAAACAATGATCAGTCTAAGAAACACCAGGACTGAGGCAGGATCCTTCTTATTCTGCCCAATGCCCTGCGAATCGTGGTTTTTCCAGTCTGGTCCCGTGGGAGTGCAGAGCACCGTTACCTCTACACCTTCGCACACTTTCCTCATCGCACGAATTGCTAGGCCCACGAGAATACCTGAAGCAGACCACCTCCAGATTACGAAGGTTCTGTTACTTTCCTCCTTTCTAGTGCCCTGCCCTGTCCTGTGAACTTTACCTGTTTTCCTCTCCCTGGACTCTCAGCTCCATCTCCTGAACTCAGAGAGTCTGCTGAGTTTCCCCAGCCTTTCCATTCCCGCACCACAGGCCAGAAACTCTCTCATGGCCATGATGGGGGTAATCACAAAGCTTGTCTCATTTGTTTCCTGTCGCTCAGAGATCACTGTATTTTATTTATTTTTTTAATTTTTTGCCTGATGTCCAATGTCTCGAGACCATTGTTCATTCTTTTGGTTATCTCATGTGGGAAGGTAAAATGGCCCTGTGACTTAATCTTGCCCAGAAGACAAACTTATCTGTTATAATGGATGATTTTTCTTATTTAAGTATATTACAAGTATTTAAGTTTTCTGGAAAAATTACTTCATGAGTCAGGAAAAGAAATTTAATTGTGAGGCGTATATACTACTCTAAGCTTAATTTCACAAAATGTTAGAGATTTTGAAACATGGATTTTTCTAAGATATTGACGATAAATATTTTAATGATAATTTCAGATATATTCTCTAAAATATTCTCACTACTTTTTTTCAAAAACTCTGCCAATATTGTGAGTAAAATATATTTAAGTAAGAACCAGGTATTCTGTAATCACCTATATGACTGTGTTGAATTTCAATATAAAAAATTTATTATTGGAATACACATTTTGCCTTAATACTGTTATATTTTAGAATATGATATAATAGATTTAACATTTCCCACTCTAAAAAGAGCCATCTGTATCTCTTGACATATACATAGAACCATGCCCATAAGGACAGGGTTTTAAGGACATCAAATAGTCCAGACAGGCATAATGCACTAGTCTATGTGAGGCGCTTTATGTCTCTGAGACCATTTAAGTAAATTTTATAGATGGCATCTTGTTAAGGCCTTCATTACCCTGGTGTGGTTAATATATTTCCTGTGACTCTCTCCTATGATCCATCATTATTAACTGCCAAAGTTCAAATTCTAGCTCTGCTGCTTACTAGTTGTGAGATTCTGGGCAGGTTGCTTAGCCTCTCTTTGGCTCATATCCTCATTTGTAAAATAAAGTTAATAATGGTAGTTAGAACAATGCCTGCCAAATAATAAGGTTTATAGACTTTTGTTAAAATAACGCAATTGATACTGAACAAAGCTAGCTGGAAGAGGTGCACCTGATAATTGTAGCATTTGGTGAGTTTGCTGGTGTTCCACAGCAGAGGGAACTCACAATTTTCTTCTAAGAGGAAGTCTAGGATGGCAAGAAGCCTGATGTAGAGGTTCTCTAAACCACCGTGGGGTGTGTCTCAGAGAAGAGGGCCCAAGAAGGTAAGGAACCCGCGATAGATGTCAAGCCTCCTGCAGCCCTGGGCAGCATGAGAAAATACTCTGTAATTATTTTGCTTCTACAAATTCCACAGAAGTGGCTGAAAGTTGGTTGGGACCAAAGGGACACAGTGGGTACAGGATGGACTGTGTGGCCATAAAAGAACTCAGGAATACACAGTGGCTGCAGTGGAGACAAAGATCAGTGTCTAAAGCCCAGGCTGGTGAACACTGCATCTCCCTTCTGCTTGTGTAGGCGGGCACCAATGACCCTGGGCCAACCACCTTCACCTCATGCCATGAGAGCACGTAGGCCACTGGGCCAAGGAGGAAAAGTAAAAGAAGGAGAGGCCCAGAGCACAAGAGGAACAGTCAGAGGGTGTTTACTCCTAAAATGTTGTTTGAGTGATCAGGAATTTGACTATATTTTTCTGCATGTGGCTAGGTTGTTTCTACTCTCATGCAGAAATAAGATTTGAAGAAAAAAAATAAGTCCAGTTATGACAAAATAAAGTTGGAGTTTTGAGCCTCTGAATTTCTTGACTGTGAAATTTGTACTCATAACTTTTAAACTATAATTATAGGTGCACATAATACTGTGTGACTGTAAGCTTTGGAATTCTGGAAGTGCAGTAAGGACATGCAGTCTGGTCCTGATTTTGTTGTTTATAATTGTGATAACATAAGTAATTCTTTAACCTGAGGATTTGTTTATTTTCATGGTAAAATGTGTGTTTTCTTTTTGTTTTGTTTTAAATTTATTGTTGACACTATTACAGATGTCCCTCATTTCTCCCCCCTCCCCATTTATAGACCTTCACCCAGCCCCCACCAGCCCCTCCCTCTGGCCATCACCACACTATTGTGTGTGTCCATGGACTATTAATAAGCCAGACAGAGAAAGACAAATACCATATGATCTCACTTATATGTGGTATCTAATGAACAAAATAAACTGATGAACAAAATAGAACCAGAGACATGGATACATGGAACAGGCTGACAGAGGTCAGAGGAGAGTGGATGGGGAGGACTTGATGAAAGAAGGTGAAGAGATTAGCAAAAATGTGTGTTTTAACACCTGTCCAGCATTCCTCAGGTTTCCCATGATCATCAAATGGCATTATTTATGTAAAAGTGCTCTAAAAATCTATAAAACATAATGTGATCACAGAAAAGTAAAACATGAGTAATGATGAGTGTTGGAGGCATCTTGGGATCAAAATGTATATAAGAATGAGCTCCCCCAAAAGGGTTTATGGAAGTCAATATATAATGAAGGAAGTCAATATACTGAGCTGTGAGGAAATCTGTTACAGTCTTCAGATTCAGAATGGCCTGATGAAGAATTTAAGAATCCTTAGCTTAGGTCTTTACTATCTTTATAGCATGAGTAAATTTTATCTTTTAGAGACTCAACTCTTTCATCTGCAAAAAAAAAGTTTGTGGTATGGAATGGAAATCATGTGTGGTAAGGGCCTTAAGCATAGTAGGCCTTTACCAATAAATGATAGCTACTTTTATTTGTTCTCAAAGAATGTGAACAGGTTTACTGTAACAAGACAGGGCTGGGGTAGATGAGAATGTGGTAGGAGTCAGGAACATGAGCAGAGGTAAGTCATGTACAAGATTGGAATGTTCGTTGATTAAACACATAGATTAAACATGTAATCTATGCAGTTGCCTTTTGAGGACATGGAAGGTTGTGAGAATCATACTGGGGAAGGAGAGGATTGAATTAGCTTCTCTCCATGTACCTTGGGAGAGCAGATAAGAAATATGAAGTGACATTTAAATTGGTGGTAAAGACAAAGACTGCACATACTCTCTCGTGACAAGGTGAGGATTGGTTTATTGTGGCATCTGTGGGACCAAGCTCAGAACCTCAACAGGAAACGCTCATCCCCTTTTAAGCTTACAATCTAGTGGGACAGGACAAAAGTACTTTTAAAATCCATAAACGATTCTGAACTTTATTAGGAAAACTAACTACTGGTTTCAGTATTATGAAATAAAAGGTTGAAGGCAAGCAAAAAATGTAATTTGGGACAAAATGGAGATTATGCTGTTGCTATTAATGATGATAAAAAATAATATATATATTTAAAAGCAATGACAGAGTGTTTGTTCAAAGTTAAGAATATGGGATTTCCCTCTTTACTTGAGCTATTGTGAAGGGTGTCAGGCTATTTACATGGTAATGAAACCTATGGAGGGTGAGGTATGGAGCAAAACACTCAGGGGGCAGGACTTGATTTGGGGAATCATCTAATTAAAGATGATTTTGGCACCTTGTCAGAAATGTGTTTCTGGAAAATTTGGAGCAGAGTAAAAGGTGAAAGTAATCTAGGAAGCCATGCTTGGCCTAAAGGTTAGCAAGAGGAATTTTATTTCTCTTAGGCAGATTAAGGTTTAGGTAGCAAATTGATAATCATAGGGTGCACTATTTCTCTCTCTCTCTCTCTCTGTTACCTTCACAATTGCTCAATAACTTTCATACGAATTAGGTCATTTAGTCTTAGAACAATCCCAATAAATAGTCAAAGAATATGTTATTAGCCTCATTTTGCAGATTAAAAATAAAAATTTCCAAGAGAGAGAGTGACTTGCTCAAAGGTATACCATAAATAATGGAGTTGGGGCTAGAACTTATGTCTTTTGATAAACAATAAAAGCCTAACTACAACATACACTATAGTATGTTCTGCATCTACTCAGATACAAAACACCATTTTAAATGTGAGACCTAAAACCTGTGACTAAAAACAAACAAAAAACACATCAGGCCATACAGACACTAAAACTGCATCTCACATTTAGATGTCGAACTGTATCCCAGTTTCAGATCTATTGATGCTACTTTCATCTACGGGTGTGATATAGTCAAGATTTACTTTGCCTGCTTCTCAGGTTCCCTATAATGAGATTTCCTGAAGTCTTAAGACATGTTCCTATGAACAATTTCAATTTTCACAATTTCTCCCCCTTTTAAATAGAAAATAGAGCTGTTTGCGTTGGTATTGCAAGTCAGGAGGTATTTAATTAAGCAGGTTTCTACTTTGGTGAAGCACATTCTTGGCATAGGTCTGTGGGGGCAAACATAGCATATCAATAGGTCAAGAATATCTCTTATCCCTGCAATGTTAGGTTGATTCACTGGGACATTAGAGAAATTTCCTCTTTCCAAATTTCATTTATAAGATAACCTTATAATGAGATACATTACGAAATTGAGAAATCATGGCATTTTTAAGCTCATTTTGTCCTCTGGCAACCTACATAGACAAGAAAAAAACAACTAGTTTATCAGTTAATTCTATTGATGTATATATTTACTTTGCTATTCTGGGAATTAAAGGCCCCAAGTTAGTTTATTTTTTGTTACAGGCTTTATTTTTTAAATTTTTTGTTCCTAAACTATTAGATGAATTATCTTAAGCTTATAGGTACAGCCAGGAGATATGACAAAGATGTAGGGTTTCTAGATCTACATAGGTTGAATCAGTAGTCATTACTGGTTCTGAAAATTAAAAGGAGGGCACACTATCTTAGTTCAGTGATACATTGCTGGAGACATAGAACCGTATGGCATTCTGGCCAGCGTTTTCCCCAGATCTGTGTGGTTTTGACCAGGCCTGACTACGTTTGGCTGGATGTGGATGATGCCATTTCTCCAGGAGGGAGGGTCATCCCCCCTTTTATTCATGTTCCATTTCATTTAGTATGCATACTGGGCATGGTGCCACTTTGACTTTTAACCCTAATGGAGAGAGCGTACAAGTTGACCGGGAACCTCTAGGGAAAATCAAGCTTTAATGACAATTTGAGTGTAAAATCTGGTCTCTGGAGGAAAGGTCACCACATCTGCATAGCTCCTGGAGTCAGGCTTAAAGCCTGTCTGCCTTCAAATAAAGAAGCATTTTCCTGGGTCTTAAGGCTGCTTTAGTTTGAGGTACAAGGAGCACATGACAGAATCAGGGGAACTGAGTGATGTTTGTGCATGTTTGACTGCACTCTGCATCCTAAGAGAAGACTTTGGAGAAACCCAATCAATACTACAAGCATGTCCTGGACAGCAGCAACACTGTTTTCATTCTGTTACAATAATGAATTGAAGTCTCCCAACAGCAGGTATAATAAGCACTATGCAACCCGTGATATTCAATCACCTTTAACTGGTTATATCTATCTAAAATTCACTGGTAACTGTGGTTTTACAATACCCCATTGGCAACCTTTTATGGCTCTCTCTGCACAAAAATGCAAAAACATCAAAAATGCCTCTCAGTGCCATATACTCAGTGCTTCCTTCTATTTGCTAAAATGTTATCCATTTTTTATTTAAAATCTAGTGGAAGGCATTCAGACATTGTGCACAAAATGAAGTGGTTTTGCCTTCAGTTTGAAATTATTTTTACCATTACTGTTAGCTTAGAGTTCATATATTCATTGTTTCTGGTTGTGAAGTGATTTTGTGTTATCTAGATCCCCTAAAGCAAGCTAATCTTTTACAAATAAAAATGAAAAGAAGCCATTTTTTTTACACAAGGCTCACTTGTGTTTTTTTGGTATGTGATTACTTTTTATTTATTTAAAGCATTATTATTATTATTATTTTGCTATAGAGTGAGAAGCAGAATAACAAAATGCAGTTTCTGAACAGTAGAAATGAGCAACTGTTTCTACCTTATTTTATTAATGCAAATGAGACAAGAAATTAAGGGCTCATGAAAAATCCTGGTAAAATCCATATGCTGAAGAGAATCCAGGTTTAGTATCCATAGTCTGAATATGAATAACTATACTTTGACATATTTTACTAGCACTTCATTTTATTTTCCAATTTAATTTTAAATATCAAGAATCTATTGTTTTAGGGTTAAGTCAACATTTGAACAAAAATATCTGCTCAATTCAAGCTATGTTACAAGGTCATATCAAATTATATTGTTAGATTTTAAGATTCCCATTTCATCAGTTCAGAGTGCTTCAGGTAAATGCGATGAATTTCACCAAAATCAGATATTGAACAGGCAAGCTAACAGCCTATATAAGTACCTTTGGTTTACTAACCAAATAGTCATTTTGCTTTTATTTCCAATTTGATTTTTAGGGTTTATAAGACGATTTCAGTGAATTCTTTGAAACACTTATTTTACTCTGAAAAATGAAAAACAAGGCAACAATAACAGAAGCCCATATTAGTTACCATAATAAAACAAATATGCTTAAAAAATGTTTTATTATGCTGAGTCAGCAAAGGTATAATCTATTTTGGCTTAAATATCAGAAAAAAATCACAATATTTAAGAAAGGTAATAATGGAAGCTATTCCTGTGATAAAATTTTACAAATTTCATTATTTCTAAATATACTAATATATGGATAATGTAATAATACAGTAATATATATGTATTAGATTTTGTAGATCAGATTTAAAATAACAGGCTTTACATTTCTTTGTGTCTTATATACAGAATAGGTAAACTCCTACTTCCAAACAAATAAAAAGCTAAAAATTTCCATCAAAGCAAGGGTGGTAAACTTAGCTTTTATAATAAAAATAGTGTCAAATTCAATTTCCCTTTCTACTACCCAGTAATTCTGAAATGTTTTGAAGTAGTACCAGGCTGCAGAGTAATGCAATCTGCAAAATATCACCAATATTTTCAAACATGTGGTAATGATTTTCCTTACACTTAAAAGTGGCCCCAATTCTAACAATAAGCACAGTTGCTTCAGTAAAAATGCTAACTTTGACAGGTTTGCTAGCCATTTTTTATTATGTTTAATGAAAGATCGTTAACTTCTTCTGATACTTCAAAAGATCACCACATTTTGGGGCGGGGAGAGGTGCAGTAATCACTATAAATCTTTATTGCTCAAGCAAATAGTAGACACAATAAATGAAAACATTAATGAATTAGGTTACCTGTATTTAAGATACTTATAATTTCAACAATTATTAATTCCAAACTTGTGGAACTCATACATTCTACTTTATGAAACATATTATTAAAAAATTCTATTCTCGCAATGTTGACAATATGAAATAGTTTTATTTTACAGAAAATTAAAAAATTAGGAACATGCATAGTACTGATGAAGAATGAATTATTTCTCTTAAATTCAAGATAAATCTAAATTCCATCAAAATTGGAAATGCATTACAATTTATCTCAAAGTGTTATAAAATATATGAACTTGTGCAATGACATATGCAGTAGTGAAATAAAAAGATTTGGGAGGGAAATAATTCAGGTCCAGTATCATGACCAAATTCTTTAGTTTGTTTTCACAGAAACATAATATATCATTAATGACTCAGCATAAGAAAGTTGTGAAAAATCTTTGTTTTGAAATGACAATTTTTTGTATATGTTTGCATTCAAGATGTGAAATAAAATGAAGTTCAATCACTGAAGAAAAATGTTTCACAGGTAGAACACAGAAATGATTTAATAAGTTCTATGAAAAGTCAATTTGCATGAGATCAGCACCTAGCCTATAACCGGTGGTAATGGATTGTTGGCTTGATTTTATACCACTTGACATCAGATTACAATACACTGAATAAATGTTAACCTATAATCCCTTTAGTAAAAGCGAGCATTGTTTGTCTTCCCTTGTAGAGACCACATTGATTTTCTTTTATTGGATGCTCAACCACTGCACCTTAGATTGATTACTTTGAATTAAATGTGCAGAGAACATTTTTATTATTCTAAAACAGCAATCTTAACATTAAGGAGGTGCACTTCCTCTCAATCCCCTCTGTACTACAGAATGTATACTCAGCCATATCAGTGAGATTTCTTTAGTTTTCCCATTTTGTTTTAGGGCTGCTGTGATGCTGACCTCTACTCTGCTCCTGTGACCCTTGACCCAGACACATCTGACCAGTCAAGGCTCTGGGGGTGGCAAATTAATAGAAGCCCTGCTTGTTAATTGCATAAAGGAAAAGCCAAGGAATTCATCACCTCAGTCATGGCCATTGCTTCCCTTTGACCTCCATCTCCCACAAGGCTTTTGCTGGTGGTCACATCTGTGGTTTTCCTATAGCCTACATATTTGCCATATAATTATTCAGCATCAAACCTTATTAATCAAATCGATGCTGTGTTTTAAATGGAAATTGCAGGATTAATACAAGCATTCATTTCATCCTGAAAATCTTGATGGCTTTAGCACATGAAATCCAATTGGAATATAAAAGAAGAGATGTAGAGGCCTGATTGAATTAGAGGAGGCATGGTGCACATTAAATTACACATGCCAGCAGGGTTCCATGCTTTTATAGTAAAATACTGCTTTGGAGTCCATACGTCATATAACCTCTTGTGATTTTCTGTTATTCACTGGCACTCTCAAGATAAGCAAGAACTTAAAAGGTTTCCATACTTTTAAAGATGTTTTTAAAATATCCAATATGTCTTCAGTAGAAAAAAACAATTTTCTATGACCATCTCATTGAATATAGGAGATTATCACAAGAAGACACAGCTGAAACTAGGTATATTTTCTATTAAGTGGTGCTAAACATCTTTCTATGTTGATGGGAGAGGATAGGTAAATTTATAAAATCAACTTTCAGTAAACCTTTTTTTTTTTTTTACTGAAAATGTCTTTACATAGTAGGTGGTCAGTAAATATTAATTGAATTAATAAAGGAAAAACATTTTATACAGGGCCTGGGCAAATATCCATGTTAATTTTATTGCATTTATTACAGAAAACACTATTGAGAGTGAGTCTTGCAAACTAGAGTCACAGACAGACTGTTATTGACAAGTACCACAAAGATATTAGCAAAGCTCAATAACTTATTCTTTGGGGTTAACCCTGACCTAGTGCAAGATTAGTACTAACACATCAATAACCTAAGAAAATAGGCCAAATTATGTTCTTTAATGCTTCAATTTGAAAATTTTACCACATTCTAAAAATTACCTTCTCTCACAGAGGATTTCCTAGCTCAGTTTTTGTTTTTAATCTGGTGAACATGAGAGAAGTGAGTGTCCTTGTATTTATAGCCCTATTATGGATGTGCATACACTGTGGGGACATCAATGCATGACCATTTGGAAGAAATTTCAATACAATGAAAATATAATAATCATAAAAATACAAATAGTTATGAAACAGTAAAGCAGTTTGATTAAGGGGGTGTAGTAATGGGAAATGGTGGTATCTTATGAGAAATTAGGTATCATAGAAAATACTCCTTCCAAAATTACCTGGTTTTATGTAATTTAAAGGTCAGGTTTGTCTCATTCAAAACAAATTTAAACTTACTTTTGAGATTGGCTGTACAGTGTAAGTCTTTTTATTTAACTAATGGAACAAAGGTCTTTCCACAAAGGTCTCTGGTAATTCATATGTACCATTATGTAAATTAGAAAACGTTACCCCCTCTAGACAAACATGAACTCTTGGGTTTCCAGCATGGTGAGCTTTTGTGTTTCTCCAGAATAGAAAAAGAAACATCTTGCCAGTGTTCGAGGAATGAGAGCTAGATTTTGTGCCCTCTTATGCTCATAGTTACATGCAGTTGTACAGGGCACAACTTGCGTTACCATGTGTGACAGACCTGCTTTCTATGACTATTAAAAGCCATATGAAAATCTTTACTTGCTTTCCATCATTTACCAATAGACAAGATTACTCTTTTAGTTTTAAAGAATAAATTTAAATTCAAATAAAAGTTTGCGATAAACATGATAGGCAGAAAAAATTCTGATTAAGGATTTTTCTGTGGAATACATCTAAATGGCAATTATCTGTTAGATTCTACTTTGTTTCTCTTAAGAAGGGACGAGAGTTTTATATACCTGGTTTTCTTGGGTAATGGTAGAAGAATGCCTATTAAGGACTCCTACCCATAGTAGTTCCTCTTAACTTGCACTGTCATTCTGGAGCAATAGCTCAAAGAATGGGGTTCTTCCCACCTCCCTAAACACATTTAAATTTTTTTGAATAATGCATTTCTTTATAAATCTTATCTTAGCACCTAGCTGACCAGCTATTTCAAGCCAGAACTTGCCCATGAGGCTGGCTACTTTGGTCAGCAAGGTATTCAGAATTACTTAAATTAATGTAAGTGCAGACACACACGTTATCTTGTGACTGGTCAGCAATGTTAGGAAACACATGTATACTTGTGACCAGTCAGCATAGTTACTCAGAAGATCTTTATGGCAATAAATTTATGAAATTGCGTTTGACATTCATGAAAAGAAACTTCTCCAGTATATTTTATGACACAAATTATTTCATTTCATTTTAATATGTCCCTTGCCAAATTGGATGATTTTACTTACCAAAGTTTATACATCCTTCATGATTAGTTGCAAAAGACAATTAGTTGTTAAATAAATCGGCTTAGCATCCAAAGGACTTAAATAGCAAGTTGATGCACAAATACTATGAGATACTGTCTGTTAGTTAGAGATAAATAGCACCTCAGATCCTTCACTGTAATTATCATTCACTAGTAATACATGACCTGGAGTTTGGTTCAGCTTGGAATAGACTCAGAGCTTATAGTTTTTCACCAGGGTTCCAATAGGAGTGTAAATTAAAATGAAAATCTTTGGGATGAATAAAACTGTTAATCCAGCAGAGTGATTTTACCTGATGTAGGTTTAATAATGTGTCTGAATAAACCCGGGCATGTACAAGTGTGTGCATGCATGTGTGTATGCAAGCATGTGCTCTCATTCCAGAGAGGGGCAGTGGTTCAAGCAGGTAGATTCCCCAAGGAGTTCTGCCAACTTTTTCTTTTATTTCTCTTAATCCTCACCTGAGGATATGTTTTTATTGATTGTAGAGAAAGAGGAAGGGAGAGAGAGAGAAATATCGACGTAAGAGAAACAATCAGTTGCCTCCCATACGTGCCCCGATGGGGGATCAAACCTATAACCCAGGTACGGGCCCTGACCTGGAATCAAGCCTGCGGCCTTTTGCGGTGAGGGATCATGCTCCAACCAACTAACCACCCAGCTGGGCTGCCAACTTTTTCTTGTTAAAGGTTAGAAAGCAAAATTCTTCAGAATAAATTCTTTAGTAAATAAAAGTAATGAATCAATTTGTTGTTGCTCTTCATGGATTAAAGGGCAAACATTTTCTTTGTTTTACCAAAAAGCCGAAATTGCCCAACTATGAATAATGCCATTATTATTAATATGAAAAAGGAGATCTGCTAAGTATATATTTGATGTGTTAGAAATGTTTTCAAGATAGGTGAATGCAGAACACTGAAAACTGAACACTTGAAGTCTAAGATACCTTTTTCAGAGCCAATCGAGTAAATATTCTCTCTGTATGCCAGGAGATTCAAAGATTTTGCATCTCATGGAGACATGTACTCTCTTTTCTGGAGCAAACTAAAGTGTATTCTTTCTGTTCCTAGGGTAAACATTTATTTGGTGTTTTTAAATTAGGAGAAATAGCAGATACCAAGGAAAATCTAGTACATTTCACTATAGCACATAGTTAGGGTCTGAAGAAAAATAATGCCCTCCTGATTCTATCATATATAGATCAGATGAAAGTGAAGGCTATTAAATACTCAAAGAGAAGGGAAAAATATTTGTAATTTTAGGGGAGACAGATGATCAGAAAGTAGGTAGCAGAACTTTAGGCAGCAAAAGGTATATAAATTACTTCTCCATAAGAACATTCTCCATGTAGTACAGTGAGAGGTGCCATGAAATCACATAATATCTGAACACTTCTTTAAATTATACAATAGTTTAAATGTTCATATTAATATTCCCTTAGGTTTGGCAAGAAACTCAAGACCTGAGGTACACATCACAATGAGCTCTAATTACATTAAGCTCACCTCTAATTTACTTTATTCTTATAATTATTTGCTACCATTTGAGTAATAGAGAAAAGAAGTCCTTTCTAATAACATGGAATAATTCTACTTGAAGGAAGAATCAAGTGTTGTTCAAGTTCATTTCTGTTGTCAATATATTGTTAAAAAGAGGAAAAAAATATTTCAATATTACATCAAGTTAGGTTATTTTTACATTACTTTTTTAAAAATTGTAAAGAAAATGACCTCTTAGCATTCATATAAAAATAGATACTATCTAGGGAGATAGTTTTAAAAATCTGTACTTACATCTATACACAACATGTTTTTTACCCCTCATGTTCATTTTAAAACTAAACGATTAAATTATCCAAGTTGTCAAATGATTGATTTTATTTGATGTTATTCTATTTCATTTTTTTTCTTGGATTTGTGTAGCAATGATCTAATTTTGATCCACTTTGAATATAGGTCAAAAACTGCATTTTCTGTTAAAATCTGGGCATGTGTTTACATATTTTGGCTGAACTATCTCAACACTATGAACAGTGCTCTTTTATAATAAGCAAGGGACATTTCAAGACGAGGTCCTTCTTCATGACTGAAGAAAAAATATTTCTTTTTGCAAGTTGCCTTATAATACAAAGTGAATCTCTATAACTTAATGTATTAACCTGATAAAAAAGTAAATGATTTATTTATTATTCTTATGATATATATAAGTTTATAATATAACACAATACCATTAAATAAATAACAGTTAAAGAATAATCTTGTTTTCCCTAACAGTAGAATACAATGATAAGGAAAAGCATGTTTTAGGAACAGTCACACAGATAACAAGCCATAAAACATAGAATGATCTAGTGAAATCATCCTGAAACAAAAAACTGATAAAAGCTCGACATTTTTCAAAGGATACATTTCCAATGTACAGATGATGCTTTATGCCTAACAAGAGTCCTTTAAAAAATATAAGTGATAGAATTGCTGCAACTGTACACATTGCTCAAGTCTCAATTAACTGTACCCTGTGCAAGCATGAACAGTGCGATGGGCCCTGATCTTTACTTTGAAGGCATTGAAAGACCACAGGAATGGAAAAGTGCAGAGGACATGGCCTTTATTTTAATAGGGGTGTGTGTTGTTGTTTTTTAATTAAGAAACAGAAGTAAAGACAAACCCACCTATACAATCATCTCTTTCTGAAGCCAGATGTTCTTTAATGAAGGCCCATCACACTAATAATGCACTTTATGCTTTTACCTTCCAAATAGTGCCATAAACTAAAGAAAGACTCAGTGCGGGGTGATATCCAAGCTTGCACCAGCCCCTCAAATAGTCCAGGACATCTCCACAAACACTTGAAATGCTACCAAACCCAAGCC